>NC_045959.1:59232709-59440906 GCF_010909765.2 Amblyraja radiata
TGGTAATATTTAAAGGAGATTAGACTAAGTGGGACACGTTGGGTCCCAGTCACATGGGAGGCCTGGTCCCCCCAACGCAACCCGTTGTGTCCCCTCCATTTCTGCCCCTCTCTCTCTGCCCCCTCCCTCTCTGCCCCTTCCATTTCTGCCCCCTCCATTTCTGCCCCCCTCCCTCTCTGCCCCTCCCTCCCTCTCTGTCTCCCTCCCTCCCTCTCTGCTTCCCTCCCTCCCTCTCTGCCCATCTCCCTCTCTGCCCCCCCTTCCTCTCTGCCCCCCCTTCCTCTCAACCCCTCCCTCCCTCTCTGCCCCCCCTTCCTCTCAACCCCTCCCTCCCTCTCTGACCCCCTTCCTCTCAACCCCTCCATCCCTCTCTGCACCCCTCATCCCTCTCTGGGGAATGGTGAATATTGGGACCCATGGGTGAGTGGTGGAGTATTGCGTTCGGGGACCAGCCCTCCCCTGTGACAGCGTGCGCCCCTCCACTCCTCAATCTCTACCCCCCTCTCCCTCTCTACCCCCCTCCCCCTCCCTCTCCATCCCCCCTCTATAGCCAGGGGGGGAAAGAGGGGGGGAAGAGGAGGAAGGGAGCGGGGAGTGGGCAGCGGGACGTGCATCAACTAAAGAACTTTAGCGGCTTCAATCCAGAGCCCGGGGGGGGGGAGGGATCATCACAGAGGAGGGCTGATTCCCAAACGCTCCCATTGGCGGCTCCCGGCTGTAGGCTTCAGGCTTCAGGGCCCGAGTACAGGGGGAGGGGGGGGGTGACATCACTTGCAGCACGTGGAACACAGCGAAAAACCAGCGGGGGTGGTAGAGGGGTCAGAGGGTGACATCACTCACAGCGCAATAGAACACAAGCAGAGCGATTGTGACGTGCCCATCTCGTTTATTTTCAAACATTTGTGAACATTTTCATAAATAACTCAAGAAATAAAGCATGAATTTTTTCAGGTAAAGCCCCTGCCCCACAATACGAGTTTACCCAAGAGCTCTCCCGTGTTAAGAGCCTGTCCCACTGTACGAGGTAAATCAAGAGTTCTCCCGAGTTTTCCCCCGATTCGAACTTGGAGAATGTCCACAGCAGGTCCGTAGGAGTTTGTGAATGTCCCCTAGCGGCTCGTACGAGTAACGTTAGGTACTCGGGAAATCCGGTAAACTCGTGACGTATTTTCAACACTGTGAAAAATGTCCACGAGTAAAAAAATCCTTGTGATGAAAAATATTGTTACTTTTTACTCGTACGAGCCGCTATGAGACATCCACGATCTCCTACGGACCTGCTACGGACATTCTCCAAATTCGAATCAGGGGTAAACTCGGGAGAACTCTTCAATTACCTCGTACAGTGGGACAGGCCCTTTTAAAAAAAAAAAAAAATCGAACTCATGGTTCATCACAAGTATTTCTTTACTCTTGGAAATATTTCACACTGTTGAAAAAACTTCACAAGTTTCCGCATTTCCCGAGTACCTGCCGTTAGCATTACGAGCCGCTACGAGACACCCACGAGCTCCGACGTACCCGCTACGTACATTCTACGTACTTAGCATGAGTTAGATTTTTTTTAAACTCGGGAGAGCTCTTGGGTAAACTCGCATCGTGGGACAGGGCATTAAGACGATTTTGGACCCCACTGGATAAAACTACAAGAATATGCAAAGATTTTACCGTAATGGCGTAGTTTTTCGGATCAGATATGATTATACACACATCAGACTTTTAATAGTTACTGGACCAAGTGGGACCCATTGGGTCCCGTCCGCTTTCTCCCCACCTCTCACCTTACAGCTATGCCTTCATGTCTTTGACATTTCAATCCTGGAAAAATGTTCTGACTGTATACCCTTTCTATACTTCTCATAACTTTTTATACTGCTATCGTTTCCCTTGAGGTTCTGATGCTCCAAAGAAAACAGGCAGTCACAGGTAGATAGGGTGGTCAAAAAGGCTTTCGGCACATTGGCCTTCATCGGTCAGAGCATTGAGTATAGAAGTTGGGAGGTCATGTTGCAGTTATATAAGACATGGGCAACGCCACAATTCAGAGTATTGTGTTCAGTTTTGGGCACCATGTTACAGGAAAGATGTCAAGCTGAAAAAAGGTGTAGAGACGATTTACGAGGATGTTGCCAGGACTCGAGGGCCTGAGCTATAGGGGGATATTGAGCAGGCTAGGACTCTATTCCTTGGAGCACAAGAGGATGAGCGGTGATCTTCTAAAGGTGTACAAAATTATGGGAGTAATAGATTGGGTAAACGATGGGCCTGTCCCACTTAGGCGATATTTGGGCGACTGCCGGCGACTGTCGTAATTTGGTCGCCGAAAAACCGTCAACGTAAGGAGATTTTTTAGGCGACTGCCAGTGAATACGACAATGGATTCACCAAAGTCAGCACCGGCGAAAACCTACGTTACTTGGCGACAACCTACAATATCCTGACAACAACCTACGACAGCACCTGAATGAATACGTTTATTGTCATTGCACAATACTGTGCAACGAAATTCCATTACATCTCCTCCGGTTAAAAACAATACAAACACGACAACCATTGACACATATGTACACTTATTAGTAAAAATAAATAGGTGTTTTAAAAGAATTTAAAAGAATTTAAAAGAATTTGGCGGCATTTCTTAGAATTACATTTTGCTTCCCCAGCATTCTCTGTTGGAATGTAGCTCTTTTATCGCACATGGGTAGAAACTATTCTTTAGTCTACCGGTGCGAGCCTTCAGAGTCCTGAATCGCCTCCCTGAGGGTAGCAGAGTAAAAAGGTGGTTGGCAGGGTGGGATGTGTCCTGCTTGATATTTGTGGCCCGGCGCAAGCATCGGGCCCTATATATGTCATCCAAGGAGGGCAGTTGGGCGTTTGTAATGATCTGCGCAGTTTTTATAATTCCCTGCAACGCCCTCCTCTCAGCCACAGTACAGCTAGCAAACCACACCAGGATTCCATAGGAGAGGATACTCTCCACGGCGCATCGGTAGAAGGACAGCAGCAGCGGCTGTGAGACGTTTGCTCTCCGCAGAGACCTCAGGAAATACAGCCGCTGATGTGACTTCCTCACGAGAGTGACGGTGTTCATTTGCCATTTAAGGTCCTGGGAGATGTTTATTCCCAGGAACTTAAAGCCAGTGACTCTCTCCACCATGTCTCCTTTGATGTATAAAGGAGCAGGTTCCTCTCTCCTCTTCCTCCTGAAGTCAACGATCAGCTCTTTCGTCTTCGATGGATTGAGTACCAGGTTGTTTTTGGTACACCAGACAGTCAGTTTTTGGACTTCATCCCTGTAGGCAGACTCGTCGTTGTTGCCTATCAGTCCCACCACAGTCGTGTCGTCCGCAAACTTAATGATCCTATTTGTACTGTGTATTGGTATACAATCATAAGTGTATATTGTGTACAAAATGGGACTCAGCACACAACCTTGTGGCGCTCCTGTGCTGAGCGTCAGGACCGGGGAGTAACTGGACCCCATCCTGACAGTCTGTGGGCGATCTGTTAGAAAGTCCTTAATCCAACCGCATGTTATTGCATTAATACCCAGATCAGACAGTTTGTCCACCATTCTGCTGGGGATGATCGTATTAAATGCAGAACTAAAGTCTACAAATAACATCCGCACATATGAGCCAGGACGCTCCAGATGTGTCAGTGCAGAATGTAGAGCTGTGTTGATGGCATCTTCCGTTGATCTATTTGCTCTATACGCAAATTGATGCTGATCCAGGGTGGGTGGGAGTGAGGACTTAATGTGGGCCAGGACCAGCCGTTCAAAACATTTCATCACGGTCGAAGTGAGAGCAACAGGTCTATAGTCATTCAAGCTCTTAATGAATGTTGTTTTGGGTACAGGCACGATGGTAGCAGTCTTAAAGCATTTGGGGACAGTGCACGTTAACAGAGAGAGGTTAAAGATTTTACTAAAAACCTCCGCCAACTGGTCTGCACAGTCCCGCAATACTCTCCCTGGGATGCCATCTGGTCCAGCAGCCTTCCTGGGGTTGACCCTGCGGAGTGCTCCTCTGACGTCCTCCGTACTCACAGTGAGTGCCAGGTCGTCAGTGCCGGGTGCGGCTGCAGGCGCAGGCTCTGCCTCATTCAGCTCAAACCGGGCGAAAAAATGGTTGAGCTCCTCAGCTAGCGAGTTGTTACTGCTGCAGATGATCGGCCCCCCCTTGCCCTTATAGTTCGTGAGTTGCTGAATGCCCTGCCAGACACGCCGAGGGTCCCTCTCGTTGAAATACCCCTCTATCCTTCTTCCATAGGCTGTCTTTGCCTCCTTAATAGCTCTCTTTAGTTTAGATCTGGCAGTGCTGTACAATTCATCACTGCCAGATCTAAAGGCTGAGTTGCGTTCTCTCAGCTGGTTCCTGACATCCCTGGTCATCCATGGTTTATTGTTTGGGTAGCACCTGACCTCCCTGTTGACAGTGACGTTGTCAATACAGTTCTGTATATAGAACACGACTGTGGATGTATATTCATGTATGTCCTGGTTTGCAAACAAGTCCCACTCGGTGCGCTCAAAACAGTCCTGAAGTTGGGCGGCAGCGCCCTCGGGCCAAGTCTTTATACTTCTCACACTGGGCTTGGTTCTCATAATGAGAGGTCTGTATGCCGGGGTGAGAAAGAGTGATAGATGGTCAGACTGGCCGAGATGAGGGAGAGAGGAGGCTTTGTATCCATCCCTAATGTTGCTGTACACGTGATCCAGTGTATTTTGACCTCTCGTCGGACACGTGACATGCTGGTGGAGTTTAGGGAGGACAGTTTTTAGATTAGCCTGATTGAAATCTCCAGCCACGATGAAAATCCCATCAGGATGCGCAGTTTGTAATTTGTTGATTGATGCTAGCAGGGTGTTCAGTGCTAGCTTGATGTTGGCACTTGGTGGAATATAAACAGCCAGAATAACAACAGCTGTGAACTCCCGCGGCAGGTAGAAGGGTCGACATTTCAATGTAATAAACTCCATGTCTGGTGAACAATGTCTCTCGACAACGTTTACATTCGTACACCACTTGTCATAGGAGTAAATACATAGCCCCCCTCCTCTGCTCTTACCAGAGTCACTGCTCCTGTCGGCCCGGTATGCTGTGCGACCTACCAGACTGATGGCCTCGTCCGGGATCCCAGCGTGAAGCCAGGTCTCAGTTACCACCATGAGAGAGCAAGTTTTTAAAGTTTTGTTTTCTTCAGTGATCAGCTCCAGCTCGTCCATCTTATTGTTGAGCGATCTGGCGTTCGTCAGAAAGATGCTGGGTAGCGCTGGTCTGTAAGGATCTTTCTTTAGCCTAGCTTGAATGCCGGCTCGACAACCGCGCTTCTGCCGCCTCCGTCTGCGCCGCCTCCCGCACCGTCCTTTCGGTAAGATGATCCACTCGGACTCCGCTGGGCGGGTGATTTCTGCCGGTATATCGTCGTTGTGGGAGCTCCTTGCGAACTCTAGTTCGCTACACAGCATCCCAATCCTCAGAAGGTCCTGCCGGTTGTGTTTTGAGTCGCAGGTCCACAGACAGAGACGGACAAGACAGACAAAAACAAAAACATCCACACGGGGGAGAGCAAAGCCGCTGCATTCAGGTGCGCCGCCATTTTCAAAACCTCATTGCTACGCTAATTTTCAACAAATTGAAAATCCAGCAGCGACCAGAAAGACGCTACGACTCTTTGGGCGACTGAGGAGACTAATCACGACCATACAGGAGACACCTGAGCGACCATCGACGACCATGTGGCGACAGCCTAGTCGCCTAAAAAATCACCTAGGTGGGACGGGCCCTTTAGAGTCTTCGGGGGAATCGAGAATGATGATCTTTGGATATTGATGGTGTTGTGTTCAGCTACAGTAATGCCACTGAATGTCAAGGGTAGACGTGATAGAAGTTTATTAAATTATGAGAGTATAACAGGTAGGGTAGACAGTCAGAACTTATTTTCCAGAGTGGAAAGTTTAAGAAAGAATTGCAGATGCTGGAAAAAAAAGTGAAGGGAGACAAAAATGCTGGAGGAGCTCAGTGGGTGAGGCAGCATCTATGGAGAGAAGGAATCGGCGACGTTTCATTCTCTCCATAATTGCTGCCTCACCTGCTGAGTTCCTCCACAATTTTTGTCTAACTTCCAGGGTGGAAATGTCAAATATTGAAGCTTTAAGGTGAGCAAGTTTTTTATACGAAGAGTGATAAGTGCCTGGAACGTACTGGTAGGGGTGGTGTTGGAAGCAGATACAACAGTGGTGTTTAAGAAGCATTTGGATAGGTTTAGAAGGATATGAGCCAAGTGCGGGGAGGACAGCATAGTATGGATGGGGCACGTTGGTCAGCATGGGCATTGGGCCGAATGATCTGTTTCCACACTATAAACTCTAATTAGATAGGCACATGGATATGCGGGGTGAATGGAGGGATATGGATCAAGCAGAAGGCAGAAGGAATTAGTTTAATTTGGCATCATGTACCACACAGACATTGTTGGCCGTAGAATATTTTCCTGTGCTGCACTGTTCAATGTTCTATGATAACTAAACTGAACTGAGGCTAATCAGCCTCATTCCACAGTGTAACTCTCCATATTTCAGGCTCGCTGACAGTAATCCTCAAGGCAGGAGAATGCATGGTTTTAACATTTGTATGAATTTTCCCCTCCTTTATATCTTTCAGTTCCAATACTTAGCAATTGAACTCTGATCTTTTGCAATTTACCCATAAAATTACTCTTCTTGGTTGAAGCCATTTCCAGCTGGTTTGCTGAAATAAGGAAGCTCACATTTCATTCTTCAAAGAAAAGATCTTTGTTTGTAACCATGACTCGCACAACAGCTGCCTGACTTAATGAATGTCATGGCAAATTTTAAATTAACCCATCAAATTGGTTGGAAATAATTTGGATAGATATTTTGTGATACTAATTGTGTTCCTAGCAGAACAAAAAACTAAATCTTATTTTATTGTTCAAATATAATTGTTTCAGTTCCTTCCTTCTGAACACATGTTCACAGTCGAGAAACAAATGTAGACACAAAATGCTGGCGTAAATCATCGGGACACACATCATCTCTGGAGAGAAGAAATGGGTGACATTTCGGGTCGAGACCTTTCTTCAGACTCAAATTGTCTCACATTTGTCGAGAAACCAATGACAGTCGTTCCACTATTTGATAGTTTAAAACTGGGTCATTAGTTTTAAGGTCAGATTTACATAGAACCATCCCAGGAATGCTTGGGTTAACATATGCTGAGCGTTTGCCGGCACTGAACCTGTACTCGCTGTAGTTTAGAAGGATGAAGGGAGACATCATTGAAACTTACCAAATAGTGAAAGGCTTGGATAGAGTGGATGTGGGGAGGATGTTTCCACCAGTGGGCGAGTCTAGGACCAGAGGCCATAGCCTCAGAATATAAGGACATACTTTTAGGAAGGAGATGATGAGGAATTTCTTTAGTCAGAGGGTGGTGAATCTGTGGAATTCATTGCCACAGATGGCTGTGGAGGCCAAGTCAATTGATATTTTTATGGCAGAGGTTGACAGATTCTTGATTAGCAAGGGTGTCAGGTGTTATGGGGCAAAGGCAAAAGACTGGGGTTAAGAGGGAAAGATAGATCAGCCATGATGGTATAGCAGAGTAGACTTGATGGGCCGAATGGCCTAATTCCTCTCCTAGAACTTATGAACTAATGAACTTTAGAAATAAACTCTAAATCCATAAATGTGGTCAATGTCAAGGCTTCTTAAACTACATTCTCTACATCAGTGATTTTTCAGGCACAGTGACGTGATGTCCACAAAGCCTATTACATTTAGTATCCAAAGGAAATTTCCCATTCAAACAGATCTGGTTGCTGTTTACTTCAAACATCACCCAAGATCAGGGATTCCCACACCAGGATCTATTGTCGTCAAGACAAGAGTCAAGAGAGTTTTATTATCATACTAGACCAAGTGCAGACCCGTTGGGTCTGCTCCCCCAACGCAGCCGTTCTCTACCCGTAGCCCCCACGGGAGACGTGGTCCTCCAAGTCAAGCTGTTCCCGCAGTCAGCAGTGCGGCTGTTTTTAAATGGCGTCTTTGAGGCGAGAGGCGGGCACCAGCAGCTGTTATGGTCGCTGGCCAGCAGGTGGCGACAAAATGAGTGAGTGGGGGGGGGGGGGGGGGGGGGGGGGGGGAGAAGGATTTTATTAAAAATGTGTACATAAACACGACGAAATTTAATGAGGAGTGGATACTTGGAATGAAAAGTGAAATCTCTAGCGAAATGGAAAAAAACTCGGCATTTCTGGGTCTGACGTTGGCGTAGCAACGAATCAAAGGCTGGCAGCCACAAGCTAGGAAACACACACAGCCAGCCAGCAGCCAGCCAGCCAGCCACAGAGTTTTAATATTATATAGATAGATGTCCCAGATAGAACAATTAATTTCTTACTTACTGCAGCACAACAGAATATGTAAACATAGCACATAATGGGAGAAAAAACAAAGTTCAGTGTGTATAAATGCATATACACACGTATGAAATTCTATATAGTGCAATAATAATAATAATAATAATAGTTCAGAGCTTATTTGTTGTTATGTTTAATCGCCTGATGGCTGAAGGGAAGACGCTGTTCCTGAACCTGGACGTTACAGTTTTCAGGTTCTTGTACCTTCTTCCTGATGGCAATGGTGAAATGAGTGTGAGGCCGGGATTGTGTGGGTCTCTGATGATGTTGGCTGTCTTTTTGAGGCAGCGACTTCGATCTCCCAATAGCAAGTATTGGAACGTAAGAGGATGAGGGGTGATCTTATAGAGGTGAACAAAACCATGAGAGGAATAGATCGGGAAGACACACAGAATCTTTTGCCCAGAGTAGGGGAATCGAGAACCAGAGGACATAGGTTTGAGGTGAGGGGGGGGGAAAGATTTAATAGGAAGCCGAGGGTTAACTTTTTCACACAAAAGGCGGTGGGTGTATGGGATGAGCTGCCAGAGGAGCTAGTTGAGGCATGGACTATCGCAATGTTTAAGAAACATTTAGACAGGCACATTGATAGGACAGGTTTAGAGGGATATGGGCCAAATGCAGGCAGATGGTACTAGTGTGGATAGGACATATTGGTCAGTGTGGGCAAGTTTACCTGAAGGGGCTGTTTCTATGCTGTAAGATTCTATGAGTCTATGAATCTCTTTAAAATGTCTACCTCTAGAACATGAAACATTGTTCCAACCACAAGAGAATATGTTATCAAATTGTTTGATTATTCACACATTTGGAATTCTTGTGAACAGTTCATTCACTGTAATTGATTGGGGCCTACATCATACATGACGCTAAACATGATGCCAAGATAAACTACTCATTTGCCTGCACGTAATCCATATCCCTCCATTCCCGCATACATCCGTGAGCTAAGGTTGCCAACTTTCTCACTCCCAAATAAGGGACAATAGGTCAAAATAAGGGACAAATTCTCGACGGCAATTCATTGACCGACTCGGCCGTGGCTGGGTGAATGATGAGTTGACCCGGGTGCTGGACTGCACATAAATGCCCAGCCGGCGGGCCAGCTAATGAGTTTTGGCCTGGGTGCCAGACTTTGCGTGGTGATGTCGGCAGTAAGCAGAGGTCCGAGGGTCGGACAGCTGGCTGGGCTGCTGACCGACGGGGCCACGGGCGAGGCGCTACTGTTACACACCCTGGGCTGCACTACGTCGGGACGGGTGAGGCGGGGCCGGATGCGGTGCTCCGACCCGACAGTCCCCTCGATCCGAGTAGTAGCAGTCAAACACAGGACAAGTGCGGGCCCGTATAGGACAAACCAATTTAGCCCAATATACGGGATGTCCCGGCTAATACGGGACAGTTCGCAACCCAACCGTGAGCCTATGAAATGACTTCTTAACCACACTATCATATCTGCTGGAACAGGCCCTTTATCCCACAATGTCTGTGCTGAATATGATGCCGATAGACTAGTCTCAACTGCCTGCACATCATCCATCTCCTTCCTTTGCCTGCATATCCTTGTATCTTTCAAAAGGCCTCTTAAACACCAATATCATATCTGCCTCAATCACCACCCCATGGAGCACGTTCCAGGCACCCACCACTCTCTGTGTAAAATTGTTTTCCCACTCATCTCCTTTAAACTTTGCCCGTCTCACCTTAAAACGATGCCCTCTAGTGTGTCCTCTCATGGGCGAGAGATGTGCAACACCCTCTCCCTCAAGGGATGCCCTCTAGTCCTTGCTTTCTGCACCCTGGGAAAAATTATTTTGTTTGAATAATAAAATATTTAACATTTAATGCATCTGCCAGGAGTGAGATGTTTAATGCAACTGTTCAACTTCAGCACCCTGGTTGTTTGCCATTTTGTATCAGTCGGATAGAAAATAGCAGTTGGTTGAAATTGGAAATTAATATTAAATGAACTAAACGGCAGCAGAATAACAGCATTTTATTTCAGCCGGTAGGCAATAATTATGCAAGTGTAATCACTGAATCATTGAACAATCGATTCGTACTATTGTAAACTTTAAAGAGGTAAAAGGGTCCACCAATTAAATACTCAAATAAACTTGTGAACAAAGTCTTAAGCTACTGTTTGGAATATTTCAATTGTGTGAGAATTTACCAGCGGAAAATTATTTTTAAATCGACCAACTGTAGCAAAGAACAGTTAACAAGAAACCAAAATGCGTGAATAATCAGCCGATTTGATAAGACATTCTCTTACAGTAGGAGCTTTTGGTTAACTATGTGAATTTCCAAAACACTGACGTGTACAGACTGTCTTTGCATGCATTTGCCTCTTCTACCCATATGCTTCCTGTTTCACCAACTGTGAAGGACTTTGAAGGAAAGCAATACAGTGTGGGAGGAAGCAGGTTGCAGCTTGCAGAGTGATAGATTTTTCCATAAGGCCTCAAAGGCATCATGCCAGTGCTTGTCAGTTTCCTTCTGTTGTGCATACCCTCAGTCTGAGCAGAGATGTGCTCGAACAAGACGTTGGCAGTGGAACTGGGATACGTTCGTTGAACTCCTTAGTTTCATAAAGTTATATACTCATAAGTGATAGGAGCAGAATTAGGCCATTCGGCCCATCAAGTCTTCTCCACCATTCAATCATGGCTAATCTATCTCTCCCTCCTAACCCCATTCTCCTGCCTTCTCGCCATAACCTCTGACACCCGTACTAATCAAGAATCTATCGATCTCTGCCTTAAATATATCCATTGACTTGGCCTCCACAGCCACAGATTCACAACCCTCTGACTGAAGATACGAATCAAAGACTAAAGAAAGTAATTTTCTTCAGTACGATGAAACCAGCCAAACCATGGATTAGATTGGGAGCCCATGTGGACTCGTAAAAGAAGTGGAGAAAGTGAAGTTGGAGGGCAGGGGAGGGGGTTGGCCATTGAAGAACCTGCATTGGCCACATGTCCCTCAGTGTTTATCAGAAAAAGAGGACATACCTTTAGGATAGAGATGAGGAGGAATCCCACAATGTTATCCCACATTCTCATCCACTCCCTACACACTCGGGGAAACTTACAGAGGCCGACTAACCAACAAACTTGCACGTTAAGTGTCAGGGGTGTTTAATTGCCTTATGTCCCGAAAACAGAACAATAAAATTCTTGCAGCAGTACAACAGGTCTGTAAGCACGGTAACCGTAAATAACACAATTAACAAAATAAATTGTGGCACGGTGGCGCAGCAGTAGAATTGCTGCCTTATGGGCCTGTCCCACTTAGGTGACTCTTTAGGCGACTGCCAGGGCCTAATTTTAATGTAATTCACCTACGACTCCTGGCAACAACCTACGACAACACCTACGACAACCTACGACAGCAAAAATTGTCGCCACTGTCGCAAAAAATTTTCAACATATTGCCCAAAAAATTGCCTAAGTGGGACAGGCCCATTACAGCGCCAGAGATCCTGCCTCAATCCTGACCATGGGTGCTTGTCTGTACAGAGTTTGTACATTCTTCATGTGACCTGCGTGGGTTTTCTCCAGGATCTCTGGTTTCCTCCCACACTCCAAAGATATACGGTTTACAGGTTAATGGCTTGGTAAAAATAGTAAATTGTCCCCAGTGTGTGTTACTTAGGGTATGTGTGCGTGGATTTCTGGTCGCTGCGGGCTCGGTGGGACAAAGGGCCTGTTTCCATGCTGTATCTCTGACCTAACATTGAACTAAACAAATGATCAATACATTTTAAACAATCTATATAACTAAAAGTCTCATCTGGACCACTTCCTCTCTGTGCTGTATATTGATTTTAGACAAAACACTACCATATATCACTATGATTTTTGGCCATCTTACTAACAGTCCTCCTCTGCTGAGGCAGCCCTGAGGATTTTTCCAATCGATGAAAAATAAAAAAGTTTTGAATGTTTAAAATATATATAAAATATAGACAATAGACAATAGACAATTGACAATAGGTGCTGGAGTAGGCCATTCAGCCCTTCGAGCCAGCACTGCCATTCAATGTGATCATGGCTGATCATCCCGAATCAGTACCCCGTTCCTGCCCATATCCCCTGACTCCACTATTTTTAACAGCCCTATCTATCTCTCTCTTGAAAGCATCTGGAGAACCTGCCTCCACCGCCCTCTGAGGCAGAGAATTCCACAGACTCACCACTCTCTGTGAGAAAAAGTGTTTCCTCGTCTCCATACGAAATGGATGACTCCTTATTCTTAAACTGTGGCCCCTGGTTCTGGACTTCCCCAACATTGGGAACATGTTTCCTGCCTCTAGCGTGTCCAAACCCGTAACAATCTTATATGTTTCAATGAGATGCCCTCTCATCCTTCTAAACTCCAGAGTGTACAAGCCCAGCTGCTCCATTCTCTCAGCATATGACAGTCCCGCCATCCCGGGAATTAACCTTGTAAACCTACGCTGCACTCCCTCAATAGCAAGAATGTCTTTCCTCAAATTAGGGGACCAAAACTGCACACAATACTCCAGGTGTGGTCTCACTAGGGCTCTGTACAACTGCAGAAGGACCTCTTTGCTCCTATATTCGATTTCTCTTGTTATAAAGGCCAACATGCCATTCGCTTTCTTCACTGCCTGCTGTACCTGCATGCTTACTTTCATAGACTGATGTACAAGGACCCCCAGATCCCGTTGTACTTCCCCTTTTCCCAACTTGACACCAAGTTACATGGATTGGACAGGTTTGGAGGGAAATGGACCAAATGTGGGCAGTCCATTTAGATAGTAATCTGCCTTCCTGTTTTTGGTACCAAAATGGATAACCTCACATTTATCCGCATTTAACTTCATCTGCCATGCATCTGCCCACTCCCCCAACCTGTCCAAGTCACCCTGCATTCTCATAGCATCCTCCTCACAGTTCACACTGCCACCCAGCTTTGTGTCATCTGCAAATTTGCTAATGTTACTTTGAATCCCTTCATCCAAATCATTGATGTATATTGTAAATAGCTGCGGTCCCAGCACCGAGCCTTGCAGTACTCCACTAGTCACTGCCTGCCATTCTGAAAGGGACCCGCTAATCCCTACTCTTTGCTTCCTGTCTGCCAACCACATCTCTATCCATGTCAGCACTCTACCCCCAATACCATGTGCCCTAATTTTGCCCACTAATCTCCTATGTGGGGCCTTATCAAATCCTTTCTGAACGTCCAGGTACACTACATCCACTGGCTCCCTCTTGTCCATTTTCCTAGTTACATCTTCAAATAATTCCAGAAGATTAGTCAAGCATGATTTCCCCTTTGTAAATCCATGCTGACTTGGACCGATCCTGTTACTGCTATCCAAATGTTCGGCTAGCTCATCTTTTATAATTGACTCCAGCAGCTTCCCCACCACCGATGTGAGGCTAACTGGTGTATAATTCCCTGTTTTCTCTCTCCCGCTCTTCTTAAAAAGTGGGATAACATTAGCTACCCTCCAATCCACAGGAACTGATCCTGAGTCTATAGAACATTGGAAAATTATCACCAATGCATCCACGATTTCTAGAGCCACTTCTTTAAGTACCCTGGGATGCAGACCATCAGCCCCTGGGGATTTATCAGCCTTCAGTCCTATCAGTCTACCCAACACCATTTCCTGCCTAATGTGGATTTCCTTCAATTCCTCCGTCACCCCAGATCCTCTGGCCACTACTATATCAGGAAGATTGTTTGTGTCCTCCTTAGTTTTTGCTTTTGCTTTGCCTTTGCTTTGCTTGACCTCACCTGAAATAAAAGCAAATGGATTGTATTGTTGGGTGGCCTATGCTTGACTTGACTTGACTTGACATGGATTAACTTGACATGAAATGGATTGAAATGGATTGTTGACCCTGCACTCACTGTGGTTGACTTGACTTGAGCCACAACACCCATGGGACCAGCACGCCCATGTGAACCTGGGACCCAACGGGTCCCACTTAGTCTAGTTAACAATATTAGTGCAAAGCAGAAGTACAAAGTCCCTAGTGCAACCAAGACAGTTCATAGTTCATAGTTTGGTTAGTGTTTAAAATGTTCAGGAGCCTGATGGTTGTTGGGAAGAAGTTGTTCCTGAACCTGGATGTCACAATTTTCAGATTCCTATGCCTGCTTCCTGATGTACCCTGGAACATTAAGCTGCCATAATTCAGTAATGGCTATAATATCCATGCCCTTATGTATCAGGCCTCTTGTATTGAAAATAAATACATTGTTATCCAACACTTTCCACAATCCTTACTGTAGTAGCCATTTAGCTTAACTCAGTATGTTATAACTACAACCAGTTACCTTTAAATTTTATTTGCCTGTAATTATGTGGGCGGGATTTATATGTAGTCTGAGACATGTTTGCGGCTGGGATTCACTGCCAAGGGAGTTTTGTTTTAGTTTAGTTTAGTTTGAAGAAGATCGGGGGAAGAGACATAGTTTTTGACCATGCACGAGCATGACCGCGATTGAATTGAAATTTACTTATACAAGAGGTTTGGATGAATATCTAACTGTTTTTACTACTACAATAAAGAAACAGACCCCCTTAGCCCACTGAATCAGACCCGACCAACAATCACCCCGTACACTAGCACCATCCTACACACTATGGACAATTTACAATGAACAGAAGCCAATTCATAAGGTCATAAGGAATCAGAGTAGATTTAGGCCATTCGGCCCATCAAGTCTACTCCGCCATTCAATCATGGCTGATCTATCTCTCCTTCCTAACTCCATTCTCCTGCCTTTTCCCCATAACCTCTGATACCTGCAGTTAACCCATAAGCCTGTACGTCTTTGGAATGGAATGTGGGAGGAAACCGGAGCACCCAGGGAAAACGCACGTGGTCACAGGGAGAACTACAAACTACATACAAACAGAACCTATAGTCTGGATCAAACGCGGGTCCCTTGTGCTGTAAGGCAGCAACTCTACAACTGCACTACAGTGCCGCCACCTTTATTCGATCTTTTCTGAGATCAGCTAACTCAATATGTCGACAATTAATTTTGGGACCTCCTGCCATGTGTTTCCACAATTCACTAGTTAATCCAAATGAGTCATTGGAAGAGTCTTTATTCATAATGGTAAAAATATTGTGTGCAGAAATGTCCTAGTTCGTTCTACATGGATGATTGAATTCTCAGCTACTTACTGAATTTTATCCAAACAGAAATCCTGATCATGAATCAGTTCAGTAAAATGTCATCAAGATAACAAACATGTTTTTTCAATGTCAGGTGAAAGGGAAAAAGCTATTACAGAGTGCTGGAGTAATTTAGCAGGTCAGTAATCCAGACTGAAGAAGTGTTCCAACCCAAAATGTTACCTATATACTGTATGACCTCCAGGGATGCTGCATGACGCGTTGAGTTACTCCAGCGCTTTGTGTGTTACTTTGAAAATCAGCATCTGCATTTCCTTATGTCTCCAACTCAGCTATTACTCGGATTTACTTTTTGTTCTGAGAAAGTGTAGAAAAGTCCACTATTCAAAATATTTTAATGCGGCCTTTTTGTTTGGAAAAAGTGAGGATTCTGAATGGCAATGTAGCCAGTACTTAAGCATGGAAAAAAACGTTGAAAACACTCAGATTTCATCTAAAATGGTGGCTGGTGCCAGTGAGGTCATAAATATGGGAGGGTGGGGCAAGGGTTTAATAGATGGCCATGTATCTTTACAGGATTGTACATAGTACAAGCTTTATTGTAATAAATAATAATATAAAGGCCTTCCAACGTCACATATCAATTACTGAATTAAATGCAATAATTAGGAATAAAGCAAACAGAAAATTAATCAAAGTTGAATAAACATGGAAATAAGGCGAAAAATTGCTGGAGTAACTCCGGGTTAGGCAGCATCTCTGGAGAACATAGATAGGTGATGTTTGGGTTGTGACCATGCTATCAGTCTGAAGAAGGTTCTACCTCGTTACACATGACTAAACTAAACGAACTAACCTGTCAATGTTCTCCAGAGAGGCTGCCTGATCCGCACAGTCACTCCAGCATTTTGTGTCTTTTATCATTAAGGATGTTTCCTTGAAATAATTTGCAGGGAAATGATTGGAATGTGAAGTCGGTTACTTCTTTCAAAGTAAGACGACAGACAACTTTAAAGGATCAATCAGCATCTCTGGAGTACATGCTTAGGTGACTTTACAGGTTGGGACCCATCTTCAGACTCAAAACATTATTTCTCCATGTTCTTTAGCGATCCTGCCTGACCCGCTCAGTTACTCCAGCACTTTGTGTCTATTTTCGTAAACCAATATTTGTAATTTCTTGTTTCTACATCTTGAATAAACATGGGCTCTTTCAACAGTAACACATTATTTATGACCAGTTCTTGAAAACTGCTTGTTTTTCTTTTCTTCAAACAATTATTTTTAAGAGGGCTTTTTGTTTATCTTTTTACTTTTTTTCCCAAAAAAGTTACAAGTTTAATGAATATAAGGGAATCTGACAACGGTTAAAATTAAACTTGTTTATCCAGCCCATCCTACCCTAACATGTGGAAATCAATGTAAAATCAAAGCAGCCTAATCCCTCAACCTAGCTCCCGGCCATGCATTCATGACAATGAAGGCAAGATAGAGAAAACGCCTTAATTTATGTCTATGTTGTCTATGTTAACAGGCAAACTTTGACCCCTGAAGGCGATCAGCAAAAGTCCAAACTTTGCTGCAACTGATGCTTTGCTCGCTGCTGGCGCCAAAACAATGTTTTGAGGCCGTAATGGGAAAGGGGAAAGCATTCTCTTTGACAAAGGGCGGCACGATGGTAAAGCTGCTGCCTGACCCGCTGAGTTACTCCACAATTTTGTGTTCAACAATGGTCGAGCTGCTGCCATACAATGCCAGACACCCGGTTTAATCCTGACCATGGGTTCTGATTTGTGGAATTTGTAAGTTCAGCATGTGACCGCGTGGGTTTCCTCCAGGTGCTCTGGTTTCTCCCACATTCCAAAGAAGTTTGTAGGTTAATTGGTTTCTGTACATTGCTCCCTGGTGTATAGGGAGTGGATGAGAAAGTGAGATAACAGAACTAGAATAAAATGGCGATCGATAGCAGGCGATCTGTGGGACTAAGGGTCAGTTTCCATACTGTATCTCAAAACTAAACTAAACTCATCTCAACTAAAGCTCTTTGAAGATAAACAGAGGAATAAGAAAAATAAATTAAAAAGGGTAGAGTGATTGTATCAGATGATAGTCCGTCCATCTCTGATTCCAGTCCGCAAAGGTGGGCTGCATGAGGTTGCCCCCAGGACACAAGATGGCCGATGAGGAGAAGAGATAGACAATGGTTCACGGGCTGAGCTGGTCGTGGGCGACGGTGAGGATTGGGAACCACTTTGGTACAACAAACACGTGGGAATCAGGACAATGAATCAGGAAAATGGCACCATACATGGCAGTGCCGGCATTATTATATGCAAAATGTATTTCACTGTGTAATGTTTAATTGCATATGTGACAATAAATATCCATTACATTACCATTACTTGGACAGAGTACTATGGTGCCATCTATCCAGAGCGTATCATTGAGCTGGGGGTAACATATTTAAAACAAATGAGTGGCTGCTATCTCAATAGAACATCAATTAGCAAGGCAGGCCTTCTAACTCTAACAGCGCGGCAACAGGCCCTTCGGCTAACCGAATCCATGCCGACTGGCGATCACCCAGTACATTAGCACTATCCTACACACACTAGGGACAAGTTACAATTTTATTGAAGCCAATTAACCTACAACCCTGTACTTCTTTGGAATATGGGCTGAAACCGGAGCACGCGGTCACCGGGAGAACATACAAACTCCATACAGACAGCATCCATAGTCAGAATTGAGCCTGGGTCTCGGGCACTGTAAGTCAGGAACTCTACTGCTGCACCACTGTACCGTCCATCTGATTTAGGCATTGCTTTTATTCTCACAGAGAAACAATTTCTTCCCACAATGGCTCAAAAAATGGAAATTAGTAAAATTAATGAACAAATAGATTTAAAGGATCAAATGGATTCCCTTTAGTTCCCTTTAGTTCTAAACTAGCAGCATTAAATTAAGTTATAAGGGGTTTGTTCGCTCATTCGCTCCTGTTAGACGACGTATAGCTCGCTGTTGGTTTCCATCGTCATCCAGCATGTTGACAGAATTGGTCACCTGACGCATCACAGAGTGCATCGTGTTGGCGTTTCCGGGGATCGCCACGAGGAGGCTTCTGTCATGATCCCCTGTTGTAAAGGATGATTGATAAACATTGTAAAAATATTGTAATAGTTAATAATGTACCATAGATTCATAGATTCATAGAAAATAGGTGCAGGAGTAGGCCATTCGGCCCTTCGAGCCTGCACCGTCATTCAATATGATCATGGCTGATCATCCAACTCAGTATCCTGTACCTGCCTTCTCTCCATACCCCCTGATCCCTTTAGCCACAAGGGCCACATCTAACTCCCTCTTAAATATAGCCAATGAACTGGCCTCAACTACCTTCTGTGGCAGAGAGTTCTAGAGATTCACCACTCTCTGTGTGAAAAATGCTTTTCTCATCTCGGTCCCAAAGGATTTCCCCTTTATCCTTAACCTTTGGGACCGAGATGAGAAAAGCATTTTTACCATTAATAAAATAGATCGACATAATCCAACATATTGTGGGTCACAAGCTGAAACATCGCCTGTCCATTACCTCCACAGATGCTGCCTGACTGACTGAGTTCCTCCAGCACATTGTGTTTTGCTCAAGGCTCCAGCATCTGCAGTTCCTTACGCCTTCAGCTTATTTCGGTTGTCCAGCATTATCAAGGATCTTATGAAGGCTAAGATATGCCATCTGGGAATCATTTTGGAAAAATTGGCTGCAATCTAGTCAAAATATGCCAGTAAATATGTGATGAGTCTTGATCCACTTCATAACTCCACTGTAATTTCCTCTTCTCCAAGTCTGCCAAGCCTGCTATTGTGCCCTTCCTTCCTACAAAATATATTTTATTTCTTGTAAATCAAAACATGCCAACAAACAATTTGGAACAATCAGTCAGTTTTATTCTTCCTCCTCTACATTGACAATAATCTAATTTCAAGTGTCAAGTGTCGCTCTATGACGTTATTCCTTTGTGCCTTTTCTATTAGGCACCAATGTTATATACTCCTATAGATGACAGTTATACAGTCATACAGCGTGGAAATAGGCTCTTCAGCCCAGCTGCCCGTGCTTGGCCCATATCCCTCTCAACCTATCCTATTCATGTACCTGCATCTGTTTCTTAAATGTTATGATAACGCCTGCCTCAACTACCTCCTACGGTAACTCATTCCATACATCCGCCACCATTTATTTAAAATGTTGGTTCCTATTAACTCTGTCCCCGCTCCTCAACTTCAATCTCTGTCCTCTGGTTCCAGATTCCCCTACTCTGAGTAAAACACTGTGCATTTACTCGGGGATTACCAAAGAAAGGGAGAAATTTCACATCGCACAGATATTTGTATCTGTGAGCATCAAGAAATTCAGCACTCCTGTGCAAACAGGTGCCAAAGCGAAATTCTGAAAACACCTAACAAATGTTTGCCAGGATTTAGTTGGCTGTGTCTTCTGCTTGATTCCTCCGAGAGACGGAGAAGGGAAAGTAATTACTCATTGAAGAGGAATAACTGGAAGAGACTGAAGTATGCATTAGATCAGTGTTTCTTAAACTATTTCAGTGTCATTCACCCTAGAGTCTTTATCGCAAAATTTAATTTACCCTTGACTAAATTTTCTTATATTTTTGGCTAATTTTCGTCTTATTCTCCCTTGTGTATTATCACCTTGTCGTGGTGGAGAAGCTTGGTGGACCTGAAATCCTGAGAGCGATGCCGTCTGGAGCTATGCTCCTGGTAGGGCCACCCATGGCGGTAAGGTCGAGGGGGAGGTCTCTGACAAAGAGCAATCCAACCAAGACCTCAAAGGTGGAACATGTGGAGGACGATGGCTGACTTTAGTGGAGCGTCACAACGGCTGGGATGGCGGATGAAGGCTGCAGCAGGAAAGGGTCTCGGTCATCTTGGATTCCATGCCACAGGATCCTGATCCAGATCTGTCAAGGCCCTGGCTCTCTGTGCACTAGTCACCCCATGATAAATAAAGTCACACACAGGCGTCTTCCATCTAGGGAATAACACCCTGGAGCCACCCATGGTCAGCCACGACCGAAGGGGGCCTAAGATAATTTTATATGTAATTTATTTTGTCACGTGAACAAAAAACATATATTAACTAATTTCTTAAGTGTTTATTTTACTCAACTTTTTGAACATCCTAAAAATATGTAAAGAAAACTAGGAGTGAAAATAAAAAAAGTTTAATTACCACTGGAGGGAAAATCATTCTATTAGATTGATAAAAAACATTCCTACATCTAAACACTGGGCTTTAGCTTTTTTCTCGGAATATACTTAATATGTTAGTATCCAAATAATATAACTAACCATAACTCTCCCCAACGAAAGCTCACAATACCACCAAATATCAACTTTGGTATCTTAATAGCTACACAAAGTAAATTTACAGTTCAACAGTTGCCTACGGCTATTGGCCAGTTGTCATTTATAAATTTACTAGACCAAGAGGGACACGTTGGATCCCATCCCCTCAACTCGCGGTTGCGGGAGTAGGGGGGGGGGGGGGGGGGGGGTGCGGGGCGGCCTGTGGCATCACCCAAACACACTAACCACCCCCCTTGATATAATATTAATATTATTAATTCGCTCCTTTAACCCCATCCCCCGCCCTATCCACTCACGCACAGCTCCCAACTCGCAGGCGCAGCTAGAGAGGGAGTGGGAGAGAGGGCATGGGGAAAGAGAGGATGTCACTCGCAGCTCGCAGATCCAAGACGGCAGCAAGCAGAACCATTGTAACATCATCAGCGAGACTATCTCGTTGAGAATTCAAAGTTTTTTTTCAGATTTTTGAACATTTTGATTAATAGCTCAAGAAATAAAGCATGAATTTTTCAGATAAGGCGATTTTTGAATTCACAGGATAAATTTCTACCGGAATATGTAAAAATGTTACCGTAAGCGCATTGTTTTTTCGAGAACATGTGATTACACACACACACACAAACACAAACACAAACACAAACACACACACACACACACACACACACACACACACACACACACACACACACACACACACACACACACACACACACACACACACACACACACATACACACACACACACACACACACACACACACACACACACACACACACACACACACACACACACACACACACACACACACACACACAAAGAAAGAAACAAGATCAGAGTTTTAATAGTTACTAGAACAAGTGGGACCCATTGGGTCCCGTCCCCTTGCAGGGTGGGTTGGCCAGCGGCGTCACACACACACTAGCCACCCCCCGCACACACACACACTAACCAATCCCCCCACAAACACACTAACCACCCCCTTGATATTATATGAATATTATTAATTCGTTCCTTTTACCCCATCCCCACCCTATCCACTCACGCATAGCCCCCAACTCGCAGGTGCGTCTAGAGAGGGAGAGGGGGAAGAGACAGAGAGAGGGGGAAGAGACAGAGAGAGGGGGCAGAGACAGAAAGAGAGGGGGCAGAAACAGAGAGAGTAGGGCAGAAACAGAGCAAGAGGGGCAGAGACAGAGCAAGAGGGGCAGAGACAAAAAGAGGGGAGCAGAGAGAGGGGCAGAGACAGAGATAGAGTGGGGGAGAGGGAGGGAGAGAGTGGGGGGGGGGGATAAAGAGGGTGGGAGAGAGAGGGGGGAAGAAAGGGGGTGAGAGAGGCAGAGAGAGAGGAGAGAGAGGAGGAGAGAGAGAGGGGAGAGAAAGGGGGGAGAGAGAGGGGGAGGACATCTGTTGAGAAGAGGAGGAGGAGGAGGGTGAGAGGAGGAGGAGGGAGAGGAGGAGGGGGGAAGAGGAGGAGGGGGGGAGAGGAGGAGGGGGGGAGAGGAGGAGGGGGGGAGAGTAGGAGGGGGGAGAGGGACTCGGCCCGAGACGGAGCCGAGAGCTCTAGTACAGGGCCCGACTTGCTCTTTCTTCAAAGCCCGTGGGGGTTGAGTGTGCCCAGGGGGGGTGAGAGAGCCCGGGGGGGGGGGGGGGGGGGGGGGGGGGGGGAGGAGTGAGCCCGGGGGAGAGTTAGCCCGGGGATGAGTTAGCCCGGGACGTTTAAATGTCTGTAGTCTTTACTCACTAAGTAATTGAAAAATAAAATTGTGCAGATGCTGGATACCTAAAAATGTAAACGGAAAATGCTGAAAGTACACAGCATCTGTGAAGAAGAGAAAAAGGTTTAACATTTCAGGTTGATAATGTTTCAGTAGCATTCTGCACACTTGGGAAACAAGTATATTTTAAGTTGCTGGGAAGAGGGAAGGGTGGGGAGAATAAATTCCTGTGATTGGAAGAAAACCGAGTGGGATTGCCGTACAAATGGATGTGATCCAACTGGCAATGCCTTATTTTATCACAAATTATCTTTCTGGAGGAGATGTATTCAGCAGGAAATAAGTGAAGGCTGAGGAGAGAGAGAGAGAGAGAGATAGAGAGAAAGAAAAAGTACTCCTAAAACTGAACATTGCTGGAAATTGAAATAACACAGAATGCTAGAAGTACCCTCCCCCTTCACCGCTTGTTTCCTCATTTTGTCTAGTTACGTTGAAAGACACAACTAGGTCTGAAGAAGGGTCTAGACCTGAAACGTCACGTGTCCATGTTCTCCAGAGATGCTGCCTCACCTGCCGATTTACTCTAGCATTTTGTGCCCCAACATGCTTTCAGTATTCAATTCAGAATTACCACTCTTCAACGAGAAAACCCACAATTTCAGCATGTTGTAATTTATTACAAAATAAGAGTACATTTATCCCATTTAGGACGGCCCAGTGGCGCAGCGGTAGACTTGCTGCCTTAGAACATCAGAGATGCTGCCTGTACGGAGTTTGTACATTCTCCCCGTGACCACATGGGTTATATCCGGTTAATTGGCTTTTGTCAAATTATAAATTGTCCCTCGTGTGTGTAGGATAGTGCGAGTGTACGGGGTGATCACTGGTCAGCGTGGACTCGGTGGGCCCGAAGGGCCTGTTTCCTCACTATCTCTAAAGGGCTTGTCCCACTTGGCGATTTTTTCGGCGACTGCTGGCGTCATTGACTGACGTATCAGGGTCACCGAAAGATTTTAAACATTTCAAAATCCAGCGCGACAAAAAAAATCTTGTGACACTTGGGGAAACACCACGCGTCAATATGTCATCACGCCGTGCCACGCCGCATCACGCCGCAACTTTTTCAGTAACCTGATACGTCAGTCGATGATGCCGGCAGTCGCCGAAAAATTCGCCAAGTTTTTAAAGTTTAAATTCTTAAAGTTTAGAGTAAAGTTGAGTTTATGTTGGATCTTGGATTAATTCCATCAATCCCTCTACTCCACATTTCCATGCATCCTGGTCAACCTTACATGTCCATCAGTACCTCGATTATCCTATCATCCACACTAGTAGTAGTAGGCCCCCCCCCCCGATCATGGCTGACCATGGGTGATGCATCCTAGTTGTTGGCTGCTTGCTCTAAACCTCGGCTAGAGCAGCGTCGCTTGTGGCTGAAGAGACCAATGCGGGAGAGACAGTCTCTGTCACATGTGTGTGTGGTCTGTGGTTTGTTGAAGTTGCTGCGCTCCTTTCTGCGCGCCGGCTTGTCTACCGCTACGTTCATCAGTTTCTCTTCCCCCGTTTTGAGATGTTGGTTCAGGGGACCTCTCCACCTCTCCCAGGACTCCACATCAATGTCGAGCGCCTTCATATATCTCTTGCAGACATCCTTGTAACGTAGTTGGGGTCGGCCGATGGTTCTCCTCCCAGATGTCAGCTCTCCATAGAGGATGTATTTTGGAATACGGCCATCCTCCATGCGGTGTACATGGCCCAGCCACCGCCGTCTGCGCTGCCTGAGTAGAGTGTACATACTGGGAAGGCTAGCGCGAGACAGGATCTCGGCGTTGACCAGGCGTTGTCTTGCCAGGATATTGTATTGTATTGTATTGTATTGTATTCAAATTTATTGTCATTGTCTCAGTTAGAGACAACAAAATGAATTTCCCTTACAGGCAGTATCATAAAAATAAATAAATAATAATAAATAATAAAACATATTAAAAATAAAATAGAATTTTAAAAAAAAGCACAAACACAGAAAGTCCACGACACAACATAACACAGTGGCACCAAGGTGAGGAAGGCACCATAGTCCAGCCAGCCTCCCCTCCGTTCTTCCCAGATGTTCACTCGTGGTCGAGGCCTTCCTAGCACCCGCAGTCGCCGCCCCGGGCGGCCCGATGTTCAGGCCCTCACACCGGGCTGGTGGAACGCCGACGCCGAACCCCGACATCCTCCTCCTCAGCGGCCCGGACCTCCTGATCAGCCGCCTCCCGCAGCCGGAGTCCGCAGCTCCCGAGTCCGCAGGCCGAGCCGGGCGGAGTCGCAGGACCCCGCGTTGTTGATCAGCGCCGCCCGCGTTGGGAGCTCCGCAAACCGCAGCTCCATGATGTCGGTGCCGCAGGCCCAGCACTCCGGGCTCCAGACGGCGACCTCCCGGTAAGGCATCGCCAGTCCCGCGATGTTACAGCGCTGTCCCGCCGCTGCTGGAGCTCTGGTCGGTCCCGGCAGGAAAGGCCGCGCCAATCCAGGTAGGCCGCTGGTGGGGGGGGGGGGGGGCGAGGCCGCGACTCGAATAATAGTCGCGTCCTCACCAGGAAGCGGCTGAAGGACGGTATCCCCCTTACCGTACCCTCTTCCCCCACATAAAAACACCAAAAAACACACTTTTACATAACTAAATAAACAAAAAAACAAAAGATACCGGGCTGTAGGTGGAGGCTGCTGGCACCAGCGCCACCGGAAGTACAACACTGTATGCCCAGGATACGGCGGATGCGTCTAAGGTGGAAGGTGTTGGGTTTTCCCTCCTGTCTGCCATCTGTAGTCCATGTCTCACTGCCATACAGCAGCGTGCTGTTGACACAGGCGTTGTTGACTGCTATCTTTGTCTTCACTGTCAACTTTTTGTGGGTCCACACTCGAGTTGTGAGGCGGGCGAGAGTTGTAGCTGCCTTCCCGATCCTCTTGTCAATCTCTGTGTTCAAGGAGAGGTTGTCAGTGCTGGTGGAGTCGAGGTACGTGAACTGATGGACAGCATCGAGTTCGTAGTCGTTGATGGTGATGACAGTCGGCGCCTCTGTATCCTGCCCCAGGACGTTCGTCTTCTTCAGGCTGATGGACAGCCCAAAGTCCTTGCAAGCCTGATAGGAGCGGTCCATCGGTGACTGTAGTCCCTTCTGGGTGTGGGACACAACTGCAGCGTCATTGATAAACAACATGTCTCTGATGAGAGCTTCACGTACTTTAGTCTTTGCTCTGAGGCGGGTGAGGTTGAAGAGCCTGCCATCTGAACTATTACGCAGGTAGATCCCATCTGATGCGGTGCCGAAGGCATGTTTCAGTAGCAGAGCGAAGAAAATCCCAAAGAGTGTGGGAGCGAGGGCGCAGCCTTGTTATCCTATCATCCACCTACAATTGGGATAATTGACAAAGCACATTTCATCATCCACCAATCATGTCACTACGATGTGGAAGGAAATTGGAGTGTCTGGGGGAAACCCACAGAGTCAGAGAGTCAACTCCACATAGACAGCACTGCAACGGCACGGGGGCGCAGCGGTAGAGTTGCTGTTTTACAGCGCCAGAGACCCGGATTCGATCCTGACTACGGGTGCTGTCTGTACGGAGTTTGCACGTTCTCCCCATGACCTGCGTGGGTTTTACCTGGGTGCTTCGGTTTCCTCCCGCATTCCAAAGACGTACAGGTTTGTAGGTTTAATGGCTTGGTAAAATTGCAGATTGTCCAAATGACAAATTGTCCCTAATGTGTCGGATAGTGTTAGTGTGCGGGGGTCGCTGGCCAGCAATGTATCTCTAAACCAACCTAAAATAAATCATGATTGAAACCAGATCCCTGGAACTATGAAGCAGCACACTTCCTGCAGCGCCACCGAGTACTCAACTAGTTCTTGTATTTCTTCACATTGTCGTCAAGTTGCAATAAATGAACTCCGTCGTTACCCCAACATCCTTCCTGCATTACGCAGACTCAAAACCTCCAACTGATTTCATTCTAAGGTGACGCAAGTAAATGTAGATGCTGGAATCTTGCATAGAATACAAAGTGCTGGATTTTCTCAGCGGGTCAGGCAGCATCTCTGGACGGCATGGATAGCTGACGTTATGGGTCGGGACCTTATTCAAGACTGACTGTAGTGGGGGGGGGTAAAGTCAGAAAAGGGAAAATAGAATAATTTGGATGAGAACATACAGGGCAAGATTTGTAAGTTTGCTGATGATACAAAAGTGGATGGTTTTGCAGATAGAGAAGATGGTTGTGAAAAATTATAGCAGGATCTTGATCGATTGGCCATGTGGGCTGAGGAATGGTTGATAGAATTTAATGCAGAGAAATGTGAGGTGTTGCATTTTGGGATGCTTAACATGGGCAAGACCTACACGGTGAATGGTAGGCCGCTGGGGAGTGTTGTAGAGCAGAGGGATCTAGGAGTGCAGGTGCATGGTTCCTTGAAGGTCGAGTCGCAAGTAAGTAAGTAAGTAAGTAAGTAAGTAAGTTTATTGGCCAAGTATTCACATAGAAGGAATTTGCCTTGCTGCTCCGCCCACAAGTAACAACATGACATACAGTGAAAGTTACGAATGACTCAGAAAACACTAAACATTAATAATAATAATAATAATACATTAATGAGAAAACACTATTGATCAATCATGTGAACCAACAAAATACCAGATCAATGTTGAGGCTACAGATTTTTGGCTATTGAGTAGTGCAACTACTCGTGGATAAAAACTGTTTTTATGTCTGGCTGTGGCAGCTTTGACAGTCCAGAGTGACAGATCGGATGGCCAAAAAGGCTTTTGGCACATTTGCCTTCATCAGCCAGAGTATTGAGTATACAAGTTGGGAGGTCATGTTGCAGTTGTATAAGGCGTTGGTGAGGCAACATATAGGGTATCGTGTTCAATCCTGGGCACTGTGTTATAGGAAAGATATTGGAAAGGGTACAGAGAAGATTTACGAGAATAAGCTGCCAGAGTAGGTAGTTGAGGCAGGGCCTATCCCAACATTGAAGAAACAGCTAGACAATAAGTGCAGGAGTAGGCCATTCGGCCCTTCGAGCCAGCACCGCCATTCATTGTGATCATGGCTGATCAACCCCAATCAGTACCCCGTTCCTGCCTTCTCCCCCCATATCCTCTGACACCGCTATCTTTAAGAGCCCTAACTAGCTCTCTCTGGAAAGTATCCAGTGAACCGGGCCTCCACTGCCCTCTGAGGCAGAGAATTCCACAGACTCACAACTCTCGGTGTGAAAAAGTGTTTCCTCATCTCCGTTCTAAATGCCTTACCCGTTATTCTTAAACTGTGGCCCTTGGTTCTGGACTCCCCCAACATCGGGAACATGTTTCCTGTATCTAGCATGTCCAAACCCTTAATAATCTTATGTTTCAATAAGATATCCTCTCATCCTTCTAAATTCCAGAGTATACAAGCCCAGCCGCTCCATTCTCTCAGCATATGACAGTCCTGCCATCCCGGGAATTAACCTTATGAACGTACGGTGCACTCCCTCAATAGCAAGAATGTCCTTCCTCAAATTAGGGGACCAAAACTGCACACAATACTCCTGGTATGGTCTCACTAGGGCCCTATACAACTGCAGAAGGGTCTCTTTGCTCCTATACTCAACTCCTCTTGTTTTTGCTCCTATACTCAACATGCCATTTGCTTTCTTCACTGCCTGCTGTACCTGCATGCTTACTTTCATTGACTGATGAACAAGGACCTCCCAGATCCCGTTGTACAGATCCCGTTTTCCCAACATGACACCAAGTTACATGGATTGGACAGGTTTGGAGGGAAATGGATCAAATGTGGGCAGGTGGGACTAGTGTAGCTGGGACATGTTGGCCAATGTGGGCAGGTTGGGCCAAAAGGCCTGTTTCCACACTATATCACTCTGTGATGATATGACTATAACACAGAAAAGTACAGCACAGGAACAGGCCTTTTGGCCCACAATGTCTCCGCTGAACATGATGCCAAGATAAAGTAATCTCATATGCCTGTACATGATTCATATCCTTTCATTCTCTGCATATCCATCTGCCAATCTAAAAGCTTCTAAAAGGTCACTATCATATCTGCCTCTACCACCATCCCTGACAACATGGCCCTGGCACCCAAGTCAAGTCAAGTCAAGTCAAGTCAAGTCAAGTCAAGTCAAGTCAAGTCAAGTCAACTCAAGTCAAGTCAAGTCAACTCAAGTCAAGTCAAGTCAAGTCAAGTCAAGTCAAGTCAAGTCAACTTTATTTGTCACATACACATACAAGATGTGCAGTGAAATGAAAGTGGCAATGCCTGCGGATTGTGCAAAAACTACAGAACAGAATAGAACAGAATCAGCATTTACACGTCAGAAAATAATTTTTTACAAAAGACACAACAGAACAGTAAATTAGTCCCTGGTGAGATAAAAGTTTACAGTCCTAATGGCCGGTGGGAAGAAACTCCATCTTATCTTCTCTGTTTTCACAGCATGACAGCGGTGGCGTTTGCCTGACCATAGCAGCTGGAACAGTCCGTTGCTGGGGTGGTAGGGGTCCCCCATAATGTTGCTGGCTCTGGATCTGCACCTCCTGGTGCATAGGTCCAGCAGAGGGAGGGCGAGTGTAGTTCCCATAGTGCGTTCGGCCGAACTCACTACTCTCTGCAGAGCCTTCCTGTCCTGGGCAGAGCTGTTCCCAAACCAGATTGTGATGTTGCCGGACAAGATGCTTTCTACAGCCCCAGAGTAGAAGCACTGAAGGATCCTCAGAGAGACTCTGAATTTCCTCAGCTGCCTGAGGTCGTAAAGGCACTGCCTTGCCTTACTCACCAGGGTGGCAGTGTGTGTTGTCCATGTCAGATCCTCTGTGATGTGGACTCCCAGGTATTTAAAGCAGCTCACCCTATCCACAGTAGCCCCATTTATCTCCAGTGGCGTATACGTCCTCGGATGTTGTGCCCTTCTAAGCACCTTAGTTTTTGTGACATTCAAGAGGAGGCTGTTGTCCTGACACCAGAGTGCCAGATCAGCCACCTCCTCCAGGTAGGCTTTCTCATCATTATCGGAGATCAGGCCCATCACCACAGTGTCATCAGCAAACTTGATGATGGAGTTGGAGCTGAACCTGGCCACACAGTCATGTGTGTACAGGGAGTACAGTAGGGGGCTAAGGACGCAACCCTGTGGGAATCCTGTGTTCAGGATGAGGGGGTTGGAGGTATGTCTCCCCATCTTGACCACCTGGGGCCTGGCAGTGAGAAAGTCCAGGACCCAGGCACACAGGGGAGTGTTAAGCTCCAGTTTCAGCAACCTCTCAGCCAGTTTGGTGTTGAAAGCTGAGTTGAAGATGCTATGAACAGCATCCTCACATAGCCCCCCTTCTGGCTGTCAAGGTGAGAGAGAGCGGTGTGCAGGGCCTGGGAGAACGCATCGTCCATGGATCTGTTCGGACGGTATGCGAACAGCAGCGGGTCCATGTTGCAAGGGAGGAAGGCGCAGATATGGTTCTTGATAAGCCTCTCGAAGCATTTCATGACTACCGAGGTGAGGGCCACCGGTCGGTAGTCATTCAAGCATGCTGGAGAGGCATTCTTTGGTACAGGCACAATGATGGATCCTTTGAAGCAGGCAGGGACCACGGACTTGGTCAGGGAGAGGCTGACTATTGTAGTGAACACTGGAGCAAGCTGAGTAGCACAAGACTTTAGTACTCGTCCAGATATATCATCTGGGCCTCCAGCTTTCCTCGTGTTCACACACGTCAGAGCCCTCCTCACGTCGTGCTCGGACACCAAGAATGTGTGCACATACCCAGCGGTGGGCCTCCCTCCAGCCTCGCTAGCCAGGCACTGGCGGTGTTGTTTTTAGACGGCGAGCTAGGGGTGATGTTGCCCGTCTCGAATCGTGTGTAGAAGGAGTTCAGGTCATCAGCTAGGGAGGTGCCGGCACTTCTGGTTGAGGGGGGGCTGCTCCGGTAGTTAGTTATAGTGCGTAGCCTCTGCCAAAGGCGTCTGGTGTCCCGCTGCTCCATCTGCAACTCCATCCTGTCCCTGTACCTACTTTTTGTGTCCTTCACCGCCCTTCGCAGTCGGTAGGACTCTGCCTTGTAGTCATCCATATTGCCGGATGCCAGGCCAGAGTTGTAAGCAGCGGTGCGAGCATTCAAGGCAACGCAAATGGACCTGTCCACCCAGGGTTTTTGATTAGGAAAGATGCTAACACTTACCGTGTGGACGATGTTGTCGGCTATTGTTGCAATGAAGTCCGTGACCGCTTCCGTGAACTAGCTGATGTCTCTGAAACTTGCATGGAACATATTCCAGTCAACATCGCTCAGTGCATCTTACAGCATGGCCTCTGACTGGTCAGACCACCACTTTACGTCCCTCGTCACTGCCGCTTATCCCACCAAGCTCTGTAAAAAAAACTTGCCCCGCCTAACTCCTTTAAATGTTGCCTCTCTCGCCTCAAAGCTGTGCCCTCTAGTTTAGTTAGTTTACTTTAGTTTAGATTAGAGATACAGCATGGAAACAGGTCATTCTGCCCACCGAGTCCGCACCAACTAGATCACCGATAAACTAGTTCTAACTGTTACACACTGTGGTCAATTTACAGAAGTCAATTAACTTACAAACTTGCACGTCTTTGGAACATTGGAAGAAACCCATATGGTCACAAGGAGAATGTACAAACTCCAAACAAGCTGCACCAGTAGTCAGGATCGAAGGAGTTTCTTAGGCGCTGTAAGGTATCAACACTACCTCTGTGCCAAAGGTACACAAAAATGCTGGAGAAACGCAGCGGGTGCAGCAGCATCTATGGAGCGAAGGAGATAGGCAACGTTTCGGGCCGAAACCCTTCTTCAGTGCCAAATGTCTTTGACATTTCAACCCTGGGAAAAAGGTTCTGGCCGTCTACGCCATCTATGCCTCTCATAGTTTTATATATTTCTATCAGGTCTCCCCTCAACCTTCGGTGTTCTGGAGAAAACAATCCAAGTTTGTCAACTTTCGACATTTTAGAAAATACAATCAAAGTTTTTTTGCTGTTTATTCCTTGGGGCAATTGCTGACTCCCACTGGCACTGCTGTTGTCTTCCATGAGCTCTTCCCACAATATGAGATGCAATATTATCAATGGCTGGCATCAACATTGGGCTTTGCATTCTGATCGCAGCAGGAGCTCCTTAGTATTCGTATCATAAGATCATAGATCAAACTGTAAGTGAAAGGAGCAGAATTAGGCCATTCGGCCCATCAAATCTACTCCGCCATTCAATTATGGCCGATCCATCTCTCCCTCCTAACCGCATTCTCCTGCTTTCTCCCCATAACATCTGACACTCGTACTAAACATGTTTCTATCTATCTCTGCCTTAAATACATCCATTGACGGCCTCCACAGCAATCTGTGGCAAAGAATTCCACAGATTCTCCTCCCCTTGACTAAAGAAATTCCTCCTCATCTCCTTCCTAAAAGAACGTCCTTTAATTCTGAGGCTGTAACCTCTAGTCCTAGACTCTCCCACTAGTAGAAACATCCTCTCCACATCCACTCTATCCAAGCCTTTCACTATTCTGTACATTTCAATGAGGTCCCCCCTGAGTCCTCCAAACTCCAGCGAGTACAGGCCCAGTTCTGTTAAATGCACAACATATGTTAACCTACTCATTCCTGGGATCATTGAAAACTATCAAAAACTATCATAATTGGCAGAAGGTAAAAAGTAATCATAAATGTTCAGGGTCAGTGAATAGACAAAAGGATACAAAATGTCGGAGTAACTCAACAGGTCAGACAGCATCTCAGGAGAACATGGATAGGTGATGTTTCACTTTGGGACCTGAAGTTTAGTTTAGTTTAGAGATGAAGTGTGGAAACAGGGCCTTGAGCACATTCAGTTTGTGCCGACCAGCAATCATCCCATACACTCGTACAATGATACATGCCAGGGATAATTTTACAATCTTTCCCAAATCCAATTAACCTACAAACCTGTCCATCTTTGGAGTTTGGGCTGACACCAGAGAAAACCCACACATGTCACAGGGAGAATGTACAAACTCTATACAGACGGCACCAATAGTCAGGATCAACCCCGGGTCTCTGGTGCTGTAAGACAGCAACTCGACCGCTGCTCCTTCATGCTGCCCTGAAGAAAGATCTCGACCCGAAATGTCACCAATCCGTGTTCTCCAGAAATGCTGCCTGAGTTACTCCAGCACTTTGTGTTGTTTTATGTATTAACCAACATCTGCAGATCCTTGTTTCCACGTAGAGTCAGTGGATACATCAACAAATCCCATTATACACCAAGTGGCCACTAGATGGGTGTACTGCCTGAAAGCACTGCACCCCCTTTACTTGGATCAACAATGTGTTTGTAACAATATTCTGCCCCAATGTTCATTGTTTCTGTTGCATCATCCTACACTCAGCACTGTTGCAAGAACTATTGCGCATTCCATAGGTTGCAGTGCTGCCAGCAGGTATAACTGCAATCACAATTTAGATTATTGTGTAGGTAGGAACTGCAGGTGGCGGTTTAAACCGAAGATAGACACAAAATGCTGGAGTAACTCAGCGGGACAGGCAGCATCTCTGCTGCCTTCCATTCCTTCCCTCCAGAGATGCTGTCTGTCCCGCTGAGTTACTCCAGCATTTTGTGTCTATTCTAGGCTATTGTGTTCGGTTTTGGTCACCCTGTTATAGGACCACTCTCTAGTTGTTGGTAGGATGGTTCAGTTGCCTGATAACAGCTGGGAAGAAACTGTCCCTGAATCTGGAGATAGACACAAAAAGCTGGAGTAACTCAGCGGGACTGGCAACATCTCTGGAGAGAAGGAATGGGTGACTTTTCGGGTCGACTCGAGACCCTTCTTCAGACCTCCTGAATCTGGATGTGTTTGTTTTCAGACGGTATCTCTTGCCTGATGGGAGAGGGGAGAAGAGGGAGTGACCGGGGTGTGACTCATCCTTGATTATGCTGCTGGCCTTGCCGAGGCAGCGTGAGGTGTAACGGCAGTGTGAGGTGTAATTTTTGAGAGCTTCCGTTGCAGGTCATTGAGTTCAGTGAATCTCTGAGATTTTTTAATCCCATTTGCTTTCTTTGCATTGTTTCTTTCGTGTCAACAAGTCGCGACAGTGTGCTGTTCAGAGATCTGGAATTAGTAGAGGTGACTCACTGGGCTGAAGCAGCCTGAAGTTATGATGGGGAGAAAGCGTACTTTGTAGCAAAACTTTCCCATGAAGGAGTCTATATTTCCACATTTGATGATTGTTCCTACTTGATAGAAGCATTTTAAATCATGAAAAGCAGAGATAAGGCAGAGTGTCAGAATCTTTATTTCCCACGGTGGAAATGTCAAAGACTGGAGGGCAGAAGTATCAGATGGGAGAGTGAAGTCCTAGTGGCGGCGCGGCTCTGGCTGCAGCGGCTCTCCGGCAGTCCTGTTTGTTTTGTGTTTTTTGGGTTGTTTATTTTCGTTTTGGTTAGTCTAGTTTTGGTTTTTAGTTTCTGTTTGGGGGGGGGGGGGGTTGAAACGGGGCTTGCTGTCTCTCCCTGCGGGGGAATGCGACTTTTATGTCGTATTCCCCTTCTCTGCCTCCGTCTGCGCTGAGGCCTAATGGCGGAGCTGGTGACCTCGAGGCTCAGGAGGCAGAGCCCGCCAGGACTCGCACTGAGCTCGCTCCCGTGATGACGGCCCGGCTCGGGGCTGGAACAGGGCTTCCGTGAGGGGCTGTGACGCTACCGTGAGGACGGCCGGCCCGAGGAAGGAACGGTGCTCCCGTCGGAGTGGCCGAGCTCGGGGAAGTACGGCGCTCCCAGCCCGAGGGAGGAGCGGCGCCCAGTCGGGGCGGCCCAGCCCGAGGGAGGAGCGGCGCCCGGTCGGGGCGGCCCAGCCCGAGGGAGGAGCGGTGCCCGGTCGGGGCGGCCCAGCCCGAGGGAGGAGCGGCGCCCAGTCGGGGCGGCCCAGCCCGAGGCTGAGACGGTAACGGCACTCACGTGAGGGCGATCCGGCTCGGGGCTGGAACGATGCTCCGGTGGCTTGCACGGTGTTCTGGCGGCGGTGGCCTGAGTCCGGGGTTCGGCCGCGGGCCAGCGGCTGCGTCAGCAGGACTGGTGAGCGGCAGCTTCGACCACCCCGGGCCGCGGTGTTTGAGCCGCGGGACAGTTGTAACATCGCCCGGGGGGTATCGCCTCAGCGCAGAAGGAGAAGAGGAGGGAAGAGACTGGAGACCTAAGACTTTTGCCTCCATCACAGTGAGGAGATGTTGGGTGGACTCACTGTGGTGGATGTTAATATGTGTTTATTGTTGTTTTTTATTGTATTGTATTGTATGTATGACTGCTTCAATTTCGTTCAGACTTCGGTCTGAATGACAATAAAGGCTATCTAATCTAATCTAATCTAATCTAATCTAAAGTGAGATTTGTGAGGCAATTATTTTTATACAGTCATGGGTGCCTAGAACATGCTGCCAGTGCAAGTGGTAGAGGGAGATATGATAACAACATTCCAGAGGTGTTTAGGCAATTACGTGGAAAGGCAGGGAGCAGCTGGTTATGGATCATACGCAGGTAGATGGAATTCATTTAGATTGGCATCAGGTGTACTCATAAACCTAGGCATTGTGAACATTTTTCTTTTTCATACAATCCAGTAAAATCATTTAATAGATAAGCACAATCATGGATAAGTACAAAAGTAGACAGTGGTAGAGTTGCTGCCTTGCAGTGCCATTGACCCGGGTTCGATCCTAACTACCGGGTGTTGTCTGTACGGAGTTTAAACATTCTCCCCGTGACCTGTATGAGCTCCGGGTTCGTAGAGGTTTGTAGGCTAATTGGCTTGGTACAATTGTAAATTGTCCCCAGTGTGTTTAGGATAGTACGGGGATCGCTGGTCTTAAGAATTCTTAAGAGTGCAGTCTTATCTTGGCCTTACAGGCCCATTGTCCTATGTTTTATAAACAGCTATTCTGTAAGAATAGATTTGTGGTTTGATATGAAGCCTTCCCTCATTCAATAGCTTGAGGTATTAATGATGTACGTTTATACATGTGGGTAGAATCGTATCTTGGCAGGTCACCATTTTCATTCAGGAAAGTTAAAGAAGATGGTGGGTGTAGTAGCGAATGAAAACTGTGTAGGGAATAGATTTAATCCCTCAATGATACACCCTCATGTCAGATTAAGTGCAACATGTATACTTCTATTGCTGGAATTCAGGTTCTTACCATTAATACTTCAAAGATCTAACAATATTTATTACAGTTCAAAAGAAAGTTGTCATAATGTCTCACAACACTACTATGAGTTTAGTTTGTTGCCACGTGTACAGAGGTACATAAATTAATCTTCATAGGTTATAGGAGCAGAATTAAGCCATTTGGCCCATTAAGTCTACTCAACCATTCAATCATGGCTGACCTATCTCTCCCTCCTAACCTCATTCTCCGGCCTTCTCCCCATAACACCTGACACCCGTACTGATCAAGAATCTATCTATCTATGCCTTAAAAATATCCTTTGGCTTGGCCTCCACAGCCTCCTGTAGAATGAAAAGCTTTTGTTGCATGCTAACCAGTCAGCAGAAAGACAATACATGGTTAGAGCTCTTAAACACCTCTTTGACCTGCACCTCTTTAAGCTTATTCAAATATAAACCATGAAAACTACTGATAAAGGCTTTCAATCAAAATATTAAGCAATGATTCAAATGAACCATCATTAATCGTTTTTCTTCTTCAAAATCATTAAAAAAATGGTGTAATTACCAGATGGCCATCTCCCGAACCCTTAACTCAGCAAATAATTGGTCAAATGTTACAACTTACATTATCTCACCACGAGATAATTTGATCCTGAAAAAAAATAGAAGATGCTGGAGACACACACTCGAACAAGTAACATCTGTGGGGAATTTAACAAAGTCATCTACTGAGGTCAAGAGCACTACATCAAGATGGACACAAAATGCTGGAGTAACTCAGTGGGACAGGCAGCATATCTGGAGAGGAAGAATGGGTGTTGTTTCGGGTCAGACAAAGTTCTCTTCCGAGATGCTGCCTGTCCCACTGAGTTACTCCAGCATTTTTGTGTCTATCTTTGATTTAAACCAGCATCTGCAGTTGCTTCCTAAACACTACATCAAGACTGGAAAAGTGAGAAAACAAGTGTGTCTCAAATAGTGGAGGGACGGAGAGATGGGCAGGGAATGTCTTTGATAGAATGGAGGCCAATGTCATCAAGGTAACAATTATTTTAAGAAGCGGCAGCCAGATTCAAATGAGAGGGAGAAGAAATTGAAACAGAGATACAATCAAGGAGAATAAAAAGGAGTTTCTCTATTAAGTTCAATATTGAGTCTGGAACGTTGCAACATGTCCAGATATAAGATAAGGCGCTGTTCCATGAGCTTATGCTGGAGATTTATTCAGCAATGCAGGAGGCTGAAGATTGGGAGGTGGAGCGGGAGTGGGGTAGTGAGGTAAACTGAAAGAGGACTGGAAGTTCTGGCTAACCCTTGGCACCAGAATGGAGGTGTTATGCAAAGCAATACTCTATATTTGGTTTCCACAAAATGGTGGTGACCATATTGTGATGACACCATCTGCCTACTCAACTGGAAAAGTGAATTCTTGTTTCACTGGGATTCACAGGGATTTCCCTGGGAAAGGTAAAAAGGCAGGTATTGTGATATGGTGGCACGGTAGCCCAACGGTAGAGCGACCCCCTTATAGTGCCAGAGACCCGGTTCGATCCTGCCTACAGGTGCTTCCTGTACAGAGTTTGTACGTTCTCCCCGTGACCTGCATGGGTTTTCTCTGAGAAGTTTGGTTTCCGCCCACACTCCAAAGACGCACAGGTTTGTAGGTTAATTGGCTTAAATGTATACCTTATAGAGTTATGGAGTCATAGAGTCATACAGCATGGAAAAAGCCCCTTCGACCTAACTTGCCCACACTGGCCAACATGTCCCACCTACAGTAGTCCCACCTGCCGGCGTATGGCCTGTATCCCTCTAAACCTATCCTATCCATGCACCTTAAATGTTTCTTAAATGTTGCAATAGTCCCTGCGTCAATATCATCCATTCCTTCTCTCCAGAGATGCTGCCTGTCCCGCTGAGTTACTCCAGCATTTAGCATATACCTCTGTTGAGTGTAAGAATGAGCTCAGCCATGCTGAGGGAAGTGGTGCTGGAAGGGAATTGCTTTGGCTTGCATTCAAGGAAGTGAAGGGAACTCTAGTTTGGTTTTGAGATACAGAGATGAACAGGTCCTTCGGCCATGAAGTCGGCACCGACCAGTGATCCCCGCACACTGAAGGGACCTCAGACCTTCCCGTAGAAACATGGAACTGCAGATGCTGGTTTATTCCAAAGATAGACACAAAATGTTGGAGTAACTCAATGGGTCAGGTATCATCTCTGGAGAAAATGGATAGGTGACATTTCAGATCGGGATCCTTCTTGGGTCTGAAAGTAATTTGGTTGGAGGTTAGAAAGAACTGGAGGTGAGGAAAGACCAGGATAAATCCTGATATGTCCTGGTCTTTTCTCGCCTCTGGTTCTCCATCCCCCGCTCCGCACCACAGTTCCAGCTTGGATTAGGACAGCTTTGAGGTGAAGTCAGAGGAAACTGTTCAGGAGAGACTGATGCTGCACAGTGGAACAGCGTTAGAATTGCTGCCTCACAGCGCCAGAGACCCGGGTGCTGTCTGTATGTTGCTTGTACATTCACCCCGTGGCTGTGTGGCTTTCCTCCGAGTGCTCTGGCTTCCTCCCACACTCCAAAGATGTACAGGTTTGCAGGTTAATTGGCTTCAGTAAAAATTGTAAATTGTACCTAGTGTGTAGGATAGTGCTAGTGTACGGGGATCGCTGGTCGGTGCCGACTCCATGGGCCGAAGGACCTGTTTATCTCTAGATCTCAAAACCAAACTAGAGTTCAGGTCCTGGTTTGAATCTAGTTCTATGGGCTATAAATAAACTTTGCACCTTAAACAAAACAATAAGGGTGGCACAGTAGCACAGCAATAGAGTTGCTGCCTTCCAACGTCATAAACCCCGGTTCTATTCTAACTACGGGTGCTGTCAGTATGGAGTTTGCACGTTCTCCCTGTGACCGAGTGGGTTTTCTCCAGGTGCTCTGGTTTCCTCCCACACTCCAATGGTGTACAGGTATGTGGGTCGATTGCCTTCTGTAAATTGCCCCTAGTGTGCAGGATGCAAAACTGGGATAACGTAGAACTAGTGTATGTGTGATCGTCGGTTGGCAGGGACTCGGTGGGCCGAAGGGCCCATTCTCACGCTATATCTCTAAACTAGAGAAATATAATGAAATGTGGAACCCCGGCATTCCCTCTCTCTCTCCATCCCTTCCCCACCCAAGTCGCACCAGCTTCTTGTTTTCACATAACAAACAGCTAACAATGCCCTGTTTCTTTGATCGTCGTTAATTTTTTACACACCTTTCATTCATTGTTCTTTACCTCTCTACATCATTGCCTCTATCTCTCGTTTCCCTTTCCCCTGACTAGTCTGAGGAAGGGTCTCGACCCAAAACATCACTCATTCCTTCTCTCCAGAGATGCTCTCTGTCCTGCTGAGTTACTTCAGCTTTTTGTGTCTATCTTTGAAATATAACGAAGAGCTGCATCTGATAATTCTTCCCGCATAAGACCTGGTTTCAAAAAAGTATTTCACTGCCGTGCATTTGGAGGAGCTGGCAGCTGTTAAAGAGATTAGGGGTATTGATCCCTGGCTAAACAGTCTTGCTGATGGGCTTTTTAGTTTCTCATTATCATGCTGTATAATGGTGCTAGTGGTCTGATGGTAATACTGCATTGTGAGTGGATGGAGAGAGCAGGGCACGATCACCTCACAGCTATGTAAACTGACCCTGATGCAACTGAGAGAAACAGCAGCCAATTGCAAAACGCGCCAGCTGTAGCACACTGATCAGTGAAGATTTTTCTATGTCCTTCGCTAAAACTGCTGGTTGATTTTTATTTTTTGCAGTTACAGAATGATTCATTTCAATCAGGTTTCGATTATCCCGGCGCATGTTTCAAACTGAATGTTTATGGGAGCACGTTTTCCAAAATGCCGCAATAATTAAAAAGAAATCAGGAAATCCCACATAACGCTCCAGTTAACGCTGAAGTTTCCATTTACATTCTTGGACAAAGATTTGTTTCACTCCTGGGAAATGTGGACAAGCACAGGCCATGTGTAATAGAGATCAAGAACAAAGGGGTGGCACGGTGGCGCAGCTGGTGGAACTGCTGCCTCACAGTGCCGGAGACCCGGGTTCGATCCTGACCTCGGGTGCTGTGTGTGAGGAATTTGCATGTTCGACCTGTGACTGCGTTGGTTTCCTCCAAGTGCTCCAGCTTCCTACCACATACCAAAGACGGGTGGGTTTGTAGGTTAATTGGTCTCTGTAAATTGTCCCTTGTGTGTTGGAAGTGAATGGGAAAGCGCGATAACATAGAACTAGTGCCAAAGGGTGATCGATGGTCAGCGTGCACTTGTTGAGCCGAAGAGCCTGTTTCCATGTTGTACCTTCCAAATGATCATCAATCAATCAAACCACAGTTTATGGCAGATCCAAAAACTGTTTTTTCAGGTGCTTGGGAAGGAGCTGCAGATGCTGGTTTATGCTGAATATAGACACCAAGTGCTGGAGTAACTCAGCGGGTCAGGCAGCATCTCTGGAGAAAATGGATGCGTCTGGCCTGCTTTGCCTGACTCGCTAAGTTGTCATATGTTGATAGAATGGAACGGCTGGAGATGTATACTCTGGAATTTAGAAGGATGAGAGGGTGGCTTATTGAAACATATAAGATTATTCAGGGTTTGGACACGTTAGAGGCAGAAAACATGTTCCCGATGTTGGGGGAGTCCAGAACCAGGGGCCACTGTTTAAGAATAAGGGGTAGGCCATTTAGAACGAAGATGAGGAAAAACTTTTTCACACAGACAGTTGTGAGTCTGTGGAATTCTCTGCCTCAGAGGGCGGTGGAGGCCGGTTCTCTGGATACTTTCAAGAGGGAGTTAGAGAGCTCGTAAAGATAGCGGAGTCAGGGGATATGGGGAGAAGGCAGGAACAGGGTACTGATTGTGGATGATCAGCCATGATCACATTGAATGGCGGTACTGGCTCGAAGGGCCGAATGGCCTACTCCGGCAACTATTGTCTACTGTCTATTGTCTAAGTTACTCCACCCAACATTTTTCTCCAGAGAAGCTGCCTGACCCGCTGAGTTACTCAAGCACTTTGAATCTGAAGAAGGGTCCTGACCGGAAATGTCACCCATCCTTTTTCTCCAGGGATGCTGCTTGACCCACTGTGTTATTCCAGCACTTTGTGTCTATCTCATGTTTTTTTCAAGGTGCGGAAAGGGGACGTTATCAAAGCAATGAATGTCAACGTCGGCAAACAGAACTTTTATCTTTTTACAGTTTCACAACGTTAGAGTCTAACACTTTTAGTACATTCTCAGTTGTCTGAGCAGGTCCTCAAGTCGCTTGGAAATCTCTCTCTCCATTACTGCTTCCATTCATTCAGCGGCAACGCCCCAGTGGACCAGGGAAATGCGGCCTGTAGATTGATGATGCATGTGAACCAATCACACATAAGCCAGCATCACTAACTCCACCCCACTATAACACTTATACTAACACTCGTTTCTGGTAACTTCTTAAGTGCTGGCTACCAAGATCACACTGTGTTCAACACTGCAAGAACCTGTCAGATGATTACTTGAATACATTTACCAGTGTTTTCAACTCCTTCATGACAGTTTTAACTCCAAGGCCTCTCTGTCCATTTCCAAGTTAGGCCTTACACTGGATACACAAGGGCCTGCAGATGCTGTTGCAATAGACAAATTCCACTTGGCTAGCTTACAATCCAAAGATATGAACATTGAATTCTCCAATTTTAAGTAGCACCCCCTCTTCCCCCTCTCTCTTTCCTGTCCCCACCCCAGTGCACTCTCACTAGCCTGTCCCTCATTCCTCTCTTCTATTTCCCCTCCCCCATCTGGTGTTCTTTTGTCTCCCTTTCATTTCTTGCTTTTGTCCACCCATCTGCCAACCAAATCCCCAAATGCAATTGTGCAATTGGTGCAAAGGTGGGCTGCAACAGTGAGGGGGAGGGAAGCTGAATACAGACGAGTAGTCAACGACTTTGTTGAGTGGTGTGGGCTGAATCACCTGCAGCTCAACACTCACAAGACTAAGGAGTTAGTGGTGGACTTTAGTAGGAGAGCAACACCCCAGTCCCTTGCCTCCATCAAGGGTATGGATGTGCAGTTTACCAAGGAGTACAAGTACCTTGTAGTTTACCTTGACATTAAACAGGATTGGTCCAGGAACGCTGAGGCCATGTACAAGAAGGGACAGAGCCGGCTGTACTTTCTGAGGAGGCTCTGCTCTTTCAACATCTGCAGTAAGATGCTGCAGATGTTCTACCAATTGGTGGTGGCCATTGTCATATTCTTCTCCTAGGGTATCAGAGTGAAGGCCGCAGATGCCAACAGAATTAACACGCTCATCAGGAAGACTGGCTCTGTCTTGGGGGTGGAGTTGGGTTCACTGGAGATGATCTTGGTCTTGGTTGTCCTCAAACTGTGGAGCATCTTGGACAATACGGCTCACCCCCTCCATGACACACTGGTCAACTTGAGGAGTACCTTCAGCAACAGACTGGTTCCACCAAGATAGAGCACAGAACGCCACAGGAGATCCTTTTCTGTGGCCATCAAAGTGCACAACTCCTCCCCCTTCTGTCATGGAGTAGACTGAGAATGACCCCCTCCCCCCTCCCCCCCCCCAATCTTTGCACATCCCAAATCCTGGACTTTCCACTTGTCACTTTAATGTCATGTTTCATGAACCTTGTTGTGTTTTATGACTGTGGGCAGACCAATTTCCCTCCTGGGATAAATAAAGTTCTATTGTATCGTTTTGTGTGTATCCACCCATCACTTGCCAGGCTTTGTCCAATTCCCACCTGTTTTCCAGCTTTCTCTCATCTACTGGTATCAGTGTGAAGAAGAGTCCCGACTCAATCCATTCCCTCCACAGATGCTGCTTGACCTGCTGAGTTTCTCCAGCACTTTGTGTCTTTTTACTTTAGACTTTAGACATTTGCTGATGTATATATGGAAAGTCAGTTTAGAAAGGAATTGCAGATGTTGGTATATACTAAAGATAGACACAAAGTAACTCAACGGGTTAGCAGCATCTCTGGAGAAAAAGGGGGGGGGGGGGGGGGGGGGATGTTTTGAGTGTAGATGAACTGGAGGTAAGAAATGGCCAGAACAAAAAAGGGCCGGCTAAAGATAACCAAGGATGGTTGGAGCCCACAATGGCACATTGTTGGCTAGGGAAGAGGTGATAACAAAGGGATACAGGGATGCGAACAGTGGAACTAGTAGGATGCCTAGGGTGGGGGGTCGGAGGGAGGGGGGTGGGGAGGGAAGAGGGAAAGTAGGAGTTACTGGAAATTTGATAAATCAACGTTCATTACACTAGGCTGTAAGCTGCCCAAGAGAAATATGAGGTGCTGCTCCTCCAATATGCATGGAAAGTCAAACCGGGATAAGTTTCAGGTTGAAACCTGTAAAGAGCACAAACTCACTCGGGTTGAAACAAACGCATCTTTATTGTTCAGGTCATCAACTACACTGCAGATCATCACACGTTCACTCTGCTACTCTGACTGACAAGCAGTGGGCAGGATCTTACGCTATGAATATTATAATTAGGCGGTGTTATACTTACTAAGTATTCTAATTGGCTAACATGCTATAGCCAATGCTACAAAACCTTTTACTAGTACTGCATGTTATTAAGATGTTTAACAGGTACGGTAGAGGAAGGGAGAAGACAAAATAGGAAGGGAAGAAGGAAGCACAAAGTCCCTTGCCCAGAGTGCGGGAATCAAGAACCAGAGGACATAGGTGAAGGGGGAAAGGTTTAATAGGAATCTGAGGGGTAATCTTTTCACACAAAGGGTGGTGGGTGCATGGAACGAGCTGTCAGAGGAGGCAGTTGAGGCAGGTACCATCGCAACATTTAAGAAGAAATTAGACAAGTGCATGGATAGGACAGGTTTAGAGGGATATGGGCTAAAAGCAGGCAGGTGGGACAAGTGCAGATGGGACATATTGGCAGTGTGGGCAGGTTGGGCCGAAGGGCCTGTTTCCACACTATATGACTCTATGACTCTAAGGTCTGTTATACAGATATTGCAAATTAATTTAATCTCACTTCCTTGCATAACTGTCTTGATAGAGGTTGAAAAATATGTAACATGTTGAAACATTATGAACCATTCACTTATGCGGATACATTACTTTGAACTGAACCATTCTCTGACACATTGTTCTGATGATACAAGTCAGTTGGATATTGTCAGCACAGCACACTGTACTTATACTGCAGCTAGATGCAGTACACAGGGATTACAAAGCTATCCTTTAATTGGATTTATTGGTAATTAAATTCAGTTTAGTTTAGAGATACAGCACGGAAGCAGTCTCTTCAGACCACCAGGGCGGTCACGGCGGCGCAGCGGTAGAGTTGCTGCCTTACAGCGAATACAGCGCCGGAGAACTGTGTTCGATCCTGACTATGGGTGCTGTCTGTATGGAGTTTGTACGTTCTCCCCGTGATCTGCGTGGGTTTCCTCCGAGATCTTCGGTTTCCTCCCACACTCCAAAGACGTACAGGTTTGTAGGTTACTTGGCTTGGTAAATGTAAATATTGTCCCTAGTGGGTGTAGGATTGTGTTAATGTGCGGGGATCGCTGGTCGGCGCAGGCTCGGTGGGCCGAAGGGCCTGATTCCGCGCTGTATCTCTAAACTAAACTAAACTAAAGGTCTGTGCCAACCAGCGATCCCTGCATATTAACACTATCCTACACGCACTAGAGGCAATTTTTACATTTATCAAGCCAATTTACCTACATACCTGTACGTCTTTGGAGTGTGGGAGGAAACCAAAGATCTCAGAGAAAACCCACGCAGGTCACGGGGCAATCATACAAACTCCGTATAAACGGCACACGTGGTCGGGATCGAACCCGGGTCTCCGGCGCTGTAAGGCAGCAACTCTGCCGCCGTGACGCCCTTTTTATCAATATAAAATAAAGAAATGTCCACACTTAAATACATGCAACGTTCATAAAGATAATTTATCATTAGATAATTCTAATCATAGATCTAAGACGGTGTCTCAAGGATTAAGGTAACATTAATCATTACATTAATGTCACATTAACGACAAGCAGCCCTTAGGAACAAAATTGTGGACATGTTATGCAATGCCTGCAATCTGTCTATCTCAACTAGTCCTTGTTCTGAAAATGAATCATTCATTCAGCGCAGAGACAGACAAACAGCCAGATCAAAGTTGATCATGCGGAAATAAGAGTTATATTCATCAACAGTGCAGATGCTTGTACAGAATGACAGGATTAAAGGACTCATATGATAGATCAACTGTTGCACTTTGGGAAGGAAATATATATTTATCTTTGCATACAGTAAAGTGTGAACTTAGAAGATAGATCTTTGACAGCACAGCACAAGATCAGGCTCTTTGACCCACAGTGTCTATGTTGAGCATGATGGCAAGACCCTCACTTATCTACCTGCACAGAACCCATATCCCTCCATTCTCTGTATATCCACGTCTATCCAAAAGTCTCTAAATGCCACTAACATATCTAATATATCTACTTCAACCAACATCCCGGCAGCGCATTCCATGCACGCATTCCATGCACGCATTCCATGCTCTGTGTAAAAAACTTGCCCTGCACACTTCCTTTAGAAGATGCTCTCTCACCATAAAGCTAGTATTTGATTTTTCCATCTTGGGGACAAAAGATCCTGACTTTCTACCTTTATCTGTGCCTCTCATAATTTTATATATCAGGTCTCCTCGCAACCTCTTGTGTTCTGGTGAAAACAATCCAAGTCTGACTCAACTTGTTCAAAAAATGTGGGAAACTACAAGACTGGTTGAAACTGGGTGAATGAGGTAACGTTCACTGATTTGAGAGTTAACTCTTAACACTTTTGTTTCTAAAATATGCAGCTCCATCAGAAGTGCCACTGGTTCTTGGCAGTTAGAGAGAGTTCAAATACTTCTACACACAGTAATAAAAATGCATAATAAGAAGCGGTGGCACGGTGGCGCAACGGTAGAGTTGATGCCTTACAGCACCAGAGACCCAGGTTCCATCCTGACCACGGATGCTGTCTGTACGGAGTTTGTACATTCTGCCCGTGACCTGTGTGGGTTTTCTCCGGGATCTCAGGTTTCCTCCCACACTCCAAAGACGTAAAGTTTTGTAGGCTAAATGACTTAGTATAATTGTAAATTGTCCCTGGTGTGTGTGGTATAGTGTTAGTGTGTGGGGGTCGCTTCTACTTCTTCTTCTTTCGTGTGGCGTGCACAACCTAAAGTTGTTGGACAACTTGTTCTATTTGATGTTTAAGAAGGAACTGTAGATGCTGGAAAATCGAAGGTACACAAAAATGCTGGAGAAACTCAGCGGGTGCAGCAGCATCTATGGAGTGAAGGAAATAGGCAACGTTTCGGGCCGAAACCCTTGTTCTATTTGATCTTCCGTTTGTGCACGTCGAGTTGATTGCATTAGTCGAAACAGGGCGGACCACGTGAAGGTTGCAATCTTGCACCCCTGGGGATCGCTGGGCCTGGGTCCACGCTGTATCTCTAAACTAAACTAAACTAAACTAAACGAAACAAAGAAAAATATATAAATAATAACATAGAAATAACACTGATGCTAAATGATAATGTACTGTAAGTGCACTGAATAGCAGCCACTTAAAAAAATGCAGAATGTGTTGTATTGATGTAATTCTACATCTTTCACAATGAAAAGTGCATTATTTACAGTCAGTCAGTTTGTGCTAATTACGAGCCCCAATGATTAAAAAAAAAGTGGGTGGTATTTTGCCTGTGGGTGTAGCAGTTTTGAAATCAGTTAATGACAGAGACCTCAGTTTCCTGCCTGCACAAGTCACAGTAACTTCTCACCTGCAAAGTAATCCAATTGAAAAAAAAAAGAAGCAAGTGCAGGTGTCAACGTGTTCCTTCATTTTAAACTTGGGTTGTTTTCTCTGGCAAGCCATATGTTGAGTGGAGACACAAATAGAAGTATATAAAATTACCAGAGGAATATATAGGGTAGACAGTCAGCACCTCCTTTTTCTGGGGGCAGCATGGTGGTGCAGTGGTAGAGTTGCTGCCTTAAGGGCCTGTCCCACTTAGGCGTCATTTGCGCATAATTTACGCTACATCATTTACGCGTCACGACGCACAACACTCGCGTCGTGCCGGGCACGTGATGCGCGCATGGTGCACATTATGTGCGCATGGTGCGTGGTGACATAGGCAGTGACGCGCGGTAGCACGGCGCCCCAGGATTTTGGGATGTACAAAATCTTCGCGTGCCATATGCGTGACGTGCAAATGACGCCCAAGTGGGACAGGCCCTTTACCTGGTATCTGGGTTCGATTCTGACTAAGGGTGCTGTCGGTACAGAGTTTGCACACTCTCCCTGTGACCATGTGGGTTTCCCCCGGGTGCTCTGGTTTCCTCCTACACTCCAAAGATGTACAGGTTTGAAGCTTAATTGGCTTCTGTAAATTGTAAATTGTCCCTAGTGTGTAGGATAGTGCTTGTGAATGTGGTGATTGCAGGTCAGCGCAGAATCGATGGGCCGAAGGGCCTGTTCCCGTGCTGTGACTAAAAAAATGTCTTAAGACTCGAGAGCATAGCTTTGTGGTGAAGGTGGCAAAGTTTAAAGGTGATATACGGGGCCAGTTTTTATACACAGAAGTGGGTTGGTGCCTGGAACGTGTTGCCAGGGGTGGTGGTGGAGGCAGATACAATAGTGGCACATAAGAAGCTTTCAGATGGGCACATAGATATGGCGGGAATTTGACGAGTACAAATTGTTTGGCGGAGGGGGAAAGATAGGTTCAAGGTCAGCCAGGTCTCAGGGGAGAAGGAGAGGAAGGTCGGGGGGGGGGGGGGGGGGGGGGGGGGGAGGGGTGGTGTTTTGTAGAAGTTACCTAAAGTTGGAGAATTCAATGTTCATACTGCTGGGTTGTAAGCTGCTGAAGTGGAATATGAGGTGCAGTTCCTCTAGTTTGCGTTTGGCCCCACTCTGCCGATGGAGGAGGACTAGGACAAAAAGGTCAGTATGGGAATGGGACGGGGAGTTAAAATGGATGATCCCACAATCCTAGGCGGATCAAGCGCAAGTGTTTGACAAAACGGTCGTTGATTCTACGCTTGGTCTTGCCGATATATAGGAAGCCGCATTGGGAACACCGGATGCAATAGATGAGGTCAGAGGAGGTACACTTGAGGAGGTTATAGGTTAATCCGCTGCTGTAATAACTTTCCCAGGTGACGGCTGCAACAGGCCTTTATGGCCAACTGCAGTTGTGACTGCGAAACGGCACCAAAACCTGGCAACTCTTGAATATATTGTAGACTCAGTGGGTTGTTTCTATACATTATGCACTTAACCGGGGATTGTACTTAAGTATGGCAATAATCTTACTGATCTGTTTCCAAATAAGAATCTCACTGTGCTTCGGCAAGAAAGGAACCACTGAACCATGGAACCGAAAATGTAGGCAGTGGGGTGATGTAGAACGTGTGAATGGGTGATGGATAGTCGGCATGGATTCGGTGGGCCGAATGGTCTGTCTCTCTAAACTGTATCTCCGAACTAAACTAAACTACACAAAACTTCACAGGAGAAGGGTCTGAAGAAGGGTCTTGATCCGAAACGTCACCCATTCCTTATCTCCAGAGATGCTGCCTGTCCCGCTGAGTTACTCAAACATTTTGTGTCCATCTTCACAGGAGATACAGATTAAGCAGAGGCTCATTGTGCTGTACTTAAATGCTCAATACTTATTTTCTGGTGAAATGGTAAACAACATACACAGAAACTGTGTGGGTCTCGAAGAAAATGTGTAAAATAGGGCAGTCAATAGTAGTCAAACAGTAACATGCTTCTTACAAATGTCAGCTTTCTTTTGAAAGGTAACTTTAGTTTCGTTTAGTTTAGAGATACAGCATGGAAACAGGCCCTTCGGCCCACTGAGCATGTGTCAACCAGTGATCTCCGTACACCAGCACTATCCTACACACCAAGGACAATTTGTAATTTTTACCGAGGACAATTAACCCTCGACCTGGAAACTGGAGTAGCCAAAGAAAACCCACGCGGTCACAGGGGGAGCATTCAAACTCCGCACAGACAGCACCCGTAATCAGGATTGAACCTGGGTCTCTGGTGCTGTAAGGAAGCAATGCTACCGCTGAGCCACTGTGCTGCCCCACACCTTAGATCCAGTAAAGTATAACTTGTGTGGATGAGGAGGAACCGTTCAAAATCATCACCTCTGACCTAATTTGTACAGAGATATCATGTGGTATTTCTCAACAGCTCTCTGATGTTGAAATGTTCTGATCCCGTGATGATAAAGGTTGCCTTTCGCCAGTCGTGCGTAAAACAGTATTGTAAATACTCCCTACAGGAAAGAAAGGTCACTTTGTGCAAAGGTTCAAATGGCACTACACTGAGGATTTGCAGAACCTAAGTTAAAATATTGTGGGAACCTTTGCCTGCTTTCTCTTAGTTCTGTGATTGCCATTGGGAAACTTGCAATGAACTAAGATTAGGGACTCACTGCATGCAACACAGGGTTTCCTTCCTGCCCCACTCTGTGCGTGACGCACTAACGCAGCACGGCTCCCGTGTACATGCAGCGGTGTCGATGGCTAAAAAACACATGTTTAGATATCACTTCCTCAAATTTATTTCCCGCATGTTTTCTCAGTCTTGCAGAACCAAGCCCTCGCTATAAATGTGATTCAGCAATGTTAAAGAGGAACTGTCTTGTCAAATGCTAGACCCTGGAGTCTAACATCAACACAAAGCAGGTAGCTGGTATTCTGGCCCCTCAATTGTTGGGAGAACAAGCTGGAAAGAGTGCAGAGAAGAATACAAGCATGTTTAGTTTAGTTTGTAGAAGGGCCTCGACCCAAAACGTCACCCATTCCTTCTCTCCAGAGATGCTGCCTGTCCCGCTGAGTTACTCCAGCTTTTTGTGTCTATCTTTAGTTTAGTTTAGTTTAGTTTAGTTTAGTTTAGTTTAGTTTAGATTGGTTTACTTTAGTTGAGATACAGCACGAAAGCAGGCCCTTGGGCCCACTGAGTTTCGCACGGACCAGCGATCCCCGCACATTCACACTACCCTACATTCGGGACAATTTTCACATTCATACCAAGCCAATTGACCTACAAACCTGTATGTCTTTGGAATGTGGGAGGAAACCGAAGATCTTGGTGAAAACCCACGCTAGTCACGAGGAGAACGTACAAACTCCGTACAGACAAGCACCCAGAGTCGGGATTGAACCTGGGTCTCTGGCGCTGTAAGTGCCGTAAGGCAACAACTCTACCGCTGCACCACCGTGCTGCCCCTTTGACTTGGAGAACTCCTTTGCCAAACATTATGTGTCCCTCTCAGGGTTATCAGCATAACTGGGTGAGGTGGCCGGCTGCTGGATGAGTTAGGTCACAACATCCACACAGCGGCACGTTGGCACAGCGGCAGAGTTGCTGCCTTACAGCGCCAGAGTTCCGGGTTCGATCCCAACTAAGGGGTTCTGTCTGTAAGGAGGGAATTTGAATGTTGTTCCTGTGATCCGCGTGGGTTTTCTCCTGCTGCTCCGGTTTCCACCCACAGTCCAAAGACGTGCTGTTTTAAAATTAATTGGCCTCGGTAAATTGCCTCTAGTGTGTAGGGTGCGAAACTGGGATAACATACAACTGGTGTACGGGTGATTGTTGGTCGGTGTGGGCTCAGGGGGCCGGTTTCCACACTGTATCACTAAACCAAACTAAAAAAAACATCCCTGTTGGTTCCTAAATCAAACAGATGTTATTTTTAACTTGGATCGCAATGGTGGGATTGTGGACTAAAAAATGAAACAATCAGGGCAAAATAATTCAGCAATCTGAATGAAAATCGAACTAAAGAAACACATCATTAGATGTTTTGTCTAGAGAAGAAACAATAACATTGAGCCGGTGGTGGAGAGAGTCAAAAACGTTAAGTTCCCAGGCGTGCATGTCTGTCCTGGACCCAGCACATTGATGCAATCATAAAGAAAGTTCTTAGAGTCATAGTCGAAACAGGCCTTTTGGCCAACTTGCCCACACCTGCCATCATGTCCCAGCTACACTAGTCCCACCTGCCTGCATTCGATCCATATTCCACCAAATCCGTCCTATCCATGTACATGTCTAACTGTTTCTTAAATGTTGGGATAGTCCCAGCCTCAACCACCTCCTCAGGCAGCTTGTTCCATACACCCACCACCCTTTGTGTGAAAAAGTTACCCTTCAGATTCCTATGAAATCTTCTCCCTTTCAACTTGAAACCATTGTCCTCTTGTCCTCAATTCCTCTACTCTGGGCAAGAGACTCTGTGCATCTACCCGATTTATTCCTCTCATGATTTTATACCCGTCAATGCCTCTACTTCCTTAGAAGATTGCAGAGATCTGGTATGTCGATGAATACTCTCTTGAACTTCTACAGGGGTACGATAGAGAGCATATTGTCTATTACCACCTGGTTCGGCAAATCCAACACCCAGGAACAAAGGAGATTACGAAATGTTATGAACACTGTCCAGTCCATCATAGTTACTGACCTCCCCACCATCGAAGGGGGCTATAGGATGCGCTGCCTCAAAAGAGCAGCCAGCATCGCCAAGGACTCATACCACCCTGGTCACACACTCATTTCACTCCTGCCATCGGGAGGAAGGTGTAGGAGTCTGAAAACTGTAACATCCAGGTTCAGGAGCAGCTTCTTCCCAGCAACCATCAAGCTATTGAACACGACAAACTCCTGCTAAACTTTGAGCAATAAACTACCTTGATTGCACTGGGGACTTGGAGCTTTGGTTTTGGCCACTGAGTCCATGCCGGCCAGTGATGACCCCCGTACACTACCACTATCCTATGCACTAGGGACCATTTACAATGTTACCGAGGTCAATTATCATACAAAACCTGCACACCTTTGGGGTGTGAGTGGAAACCGGAGCACCCGGAGAAAACCCATGTGGTTACAGGGAGAACGTACAAACTCCGCACAGCCAGCACCCAGGACTGAACCCGGGTTTCTGGTGCTGTAAGGCAGCAACTCCACCGCTGCCCCACCATGCTTTTCCTCTTGTGGTTGACTTCTGCTTGGAGAACACACACTCCATGACTCTATACATTCAGCTTTGAGACAGTGACTCTGAAGCCATATGGCTTGTAAAATTTAAGATTAGTGGACATGTTGAGGAAGTGTCCAACAGCAAACCAATTGCTCATGAGAGGAATAGATGCACAGAGTCTTTTACCCAGAGTATGGGAATCGAGGACCCAAAGACATGGGTTCAAGGAGAAGGGGGAAAAGATTGAATATGAATCTGAGGGTTAACTTTTTCACACGGGTGGGTGTATGGAACAAGCTGCCAGAGGAGGTAGTTGAGGCTGAGAGTATCCCATCATTTAAGAAACAGTTGGACAGGTACATGGGTAGGACAGGTTTGGAGCGTTATGGACCAAGCGCAGGCAAGTGGGAGTAGTATAGCTGGTACATTGTTGGCCGGTGTGGGTGTTGGGCCGAAGAGCCTGTTTCCACACTGTTTCACTCTATGACTTTAATTGTAGAATAATTATTGTCATAGAGTCATACTGCATGGATCTTTGGTCCAAGTCATCCGTGCTGACTGAAGCTGATCCTATTTGCTTGCGTTTGGCCCATATCTCCCTAAACCTTTCCTATGCATGTACCTGTCTGTATCTTTTAAGCACCGTTATGGTACCTGATTCAACTTTCTCCTCTGGCAGCTCGTTCAGGTCGAGCCCCTTCTTCAGATTGAGTCAGGGAAGAGAGAAACTAGAGGTATAAAAAGGTACAGAAGATATCCAGGAATGAGTAGGTTAACCTATGATGACCTAGGGTTTTGAGAATGAAGCATCTCTTTACGCACATGGATGTAAATCTTTGCTTTTCGCTCCCTCAGGGGTAAGAGGATGCTCAATCACGAAGCACTTTCAAGATTGAGGTCAATGGATTATTGGATACTTAGACAATCAGCGCCATTTAGGTTTGGGTGGGAAGGTTGACGAGACATAGGATTAGCCGAGATCTTATTGAATAATGATGAAGTGGGACCCATTGGGTACCGTCCCCAATGCGGGGGGGGGGGGGGGGTGCACAGCATCACATGGGAGGGCTGGTCCCCAAATGCAATATTCCACCACTCACCCATAGCTCCCAACTGGGATGGGGATAGGTGTAGAGGGAGAGAGGGAGGGGGGTAGAGAGGGAGAGGGAGGAGGGTAGGGAGGGAGGGGCAGTAGGTACAGAGGGTGGGAGCGAGGGTAGATAGGGAGAGGGCATCGCCCTCCTCCACCCCTTCCATCTCCCTCCTCCACACCCCTCCCATCTCCCTGTACCACCCCATTCCCCATCCCATCTCACTCCTCCTCATTTCCCACATCCTCCTCCCCTCACTCCCATTCCCTGCCCCAGGACCAACCCAGGTGGTAGAGCAGTGCCAGGGCCTGGAACTTGGCCTGGCTCTTGTACTTGGCCTGGCCCAGGTTCCAGGGGTGGCTTTTTTTTGGCCCCAGGCTCGGCTGTCACTCCAGCTCGAACACCAGACTCGGCTCCAGCCAGGGCCCACGACACTACCTTCGCCACCAGATGTCGGGCTTCGGGCACGGCAGCCTCCACACGAGCGCTGGAGTGGCCCTCCCTCCCGTCCTGCCTTGCGAGTGCATTGTGACGTCACTTGTTTTTTTTTCCTGAAATGGGTGAGCTTTCCGGCTTTTTGAAAAATATTAAACGATTAAAAAGTGCAGAAATATAGGTGGGAAGATGTTTATCGCCTCGACGGGAAAATGTGAGTAGAATGAATAAAATGGGAAGGCTGTGCAGGGCTCAAAATTAACGGTTGCACGGTTGCGAATGGCTACCTAAAGTCCCGCCGGGCCACCTAAAAGCCGTGTCATTTTGCCCAGCTTGACAAGCACCTGGGACATCTACCGTTCAACTCCGCTCAGGCCCCCTCTCTACCTCTCTCTCTGTCACTCTCCACCCGCCATCCGCCGGTACGGCCGGCCGCCTTGCACATGCGCACTGCCACGGCGCGACCGCTGAAACCCAACGCAGAATCACTCCCTGGAGCTGGAGTAACTCCCTGGAGTAACTCTTGCTTCTTGGTTTCCTGGTCCTCCAAATATATTCCAAATGGAATTTAAGCTGAAGGTGGTGGAGGGTGGACAACCAAAAAAGGCTTCTTGGGAAAAAAGAGCTACCTTAAATTAAGTTGCGTCTGGTTGGGTAACTATGGTAGGGTGAAGACTATTCCATGCTTTAATTGTGCGGGGAAACAGCCAGCATCTTTGGATAGAAGAAATTGGGTGACGTTTCAGGTAGAGATCCTTCTTTAGACTCCCTCTGGTTTTAATGTTTTTAGTTTAATTTAAAGAAACAGGCCCTTTGGCCCATGCCGACCACTGATCACCTGTACACTAGTTCTATCCCCACTATATATATATATATATATATATATATATATACACACCCACCCACCCACCCACCCACCGCACACGCACACGCACACGCACACGCACACGCACACGCACACGCACACGCACGCGCACGCGCACGCGCACACACACACACACACACACACACACACACACACACACACACACACACACACACACACACACACACACACACACACACACACACACACACACACACACACTTTCCCTCCTGGGATTAATAAAGTTCTATCGTATAGTATTGTGTGTGTAGGAAGGAACTGCAGATGCTGGTTTAAACCAAAGATAGATACAAAAAGCTGGAGTAACAACAGGTCAGACAGAATCTCTGGACAAAAGGAAAATATGACGTTTTGGGTTGGGTCTGAAATAGGTTCCTGCACACCTTTGGAATGTGGAAGGAAACAAGAGCACCTGGAGAAAACCCATGCGATCAAAGGGAAAAGGAGCAAACTCCATACAGGCAGCACCCATATTCAGGATCTATTCTAGGTCACTGGTACTTTTAGGCAGCAACTGTATGGCCAATGTACTGCCCCATCAAGTCAAGTCAAGTCAAGAGAGTTTATTGTCAAGTCCCAGATAGGACAATAAAATTATTGCAGCACAATATTGTCGGCATGAATACAGAACAGATCAGTGTGTCGATATACCATAGAATATATATATACACACATAAGTAAACAGATAAAGTGCAATAGGCTGTTATAGTTCAGAGTTTGTTTGAAGTTGTGTTTAATAATCTGATGGCTGTGGGGAAGCAGCTGTTCCTGAACCTGGATGTTGCAGATTTCAGGCTCCTGTACCTTCTTCCTGATGGCAGCGGAAAGATGAATGTGTGGCCAGGATGGTGTGGATCCTTGATGATGTTGGCAGCCTTTTTGAGGCAACAACTGTGATAGATCCCCTTGATGGTAGGGAGGTCAGAGCCGATTTTGGACTGGGCAGTGTTTACAACTTTTTGCAGCCTTTTCCGATCCTGGACGCTCAATTTGCCGAACCAAGCCACGATGCAACCGGTCAGCATGCTCTATACTGTGCACCTGTAGAAGTTCGAGAGAGTCCTCCTTGACATACCGACTCTCCGTAATCTTCTCAGGAAGTAGAGGCACTGATGTGCATTCTTTATAATCACATCAGTGTTCTGGGACCAGGAGAGATCTTTGGAAATATGCACACCCAGGAATTTGAAGTACTTGAACTGAATTAAAACATACAGTAGCTGTAAAGGGGGACATAGCCTGACTTAGAGATTTAAGACTGAAAATGGATAGTTTATTTTTTAGTAACCAAAGTTATCAACGTATAATTATTGTGTGTTGGAAAACAAAATATAGTGGCGCAGCTGGTAGACTTGCTGCCTCACATGCCAGAGATCTGTGTTCGATCCTGTCCTCGGGCACTGTCTGTGTTGAATTTGTACGTTCTCCCTGCAAACATATGGGTTTCCTCCCACATCCCAAAGATGCATTGGCTTTGTATGTTAACTTGTCTCTGTAAAATTTCCCTAATGTGTAGGGAGTGGGTGGTGAAAGTGGGATAACAGAACTTGTGTGAATGGGTGGTAGACAAAAAAGCTGGAGAAAATCAGCGGGTGAGGCAGCATCTATGGAGCGAAGGAATAGGCGACGTTTTGGGTCAAGACCCTTCTTCGGACTGATGTCGGGGAGGGGCAGGGAAAAGAAAGGAAGAGGCGGAGACAGTAGGCTGTGGGAGAGCAGGGAATGGAAGGGGATGAAGGGAGAAAGCAAGGACTACCTGAAATTGGAGAAGCCAATGTTCATTGGGTGTAAACTACCCAAGCGAAATATGAGGTGCTGTTCATCCAATTTGCGGTGGGTCTCACTCTGGCCATGGAGGAGGCCTAGGACAGAAAGGTCGGATTCGGAATGGGAGGGGGAGGAAGTGCTGAGCTACCGGGAGATCAGGTTGGTTATTGCGAACTGAGTGGAGGTGTTGTGCGAAGTGATCTCCAAGCCTACGCTTTGTCTCACTGAGGTTGGTCATACGCTGAATAATCCAACCACATTTTTGTTTGGATGTGGAAAGAAATAATAGAAATTGCATTCATTGCAACGTGTAAAAAGAGTTGAGATAATGTATTATAATTTTGCTGCATGTCATTGTGGTATATATCATGTCTTGATTGGTGAATATGTTTAGTTTGTAACTTTATTTGAAGCAGAAATAATATGTGAATGGTTCATTGAGCATAATTCCGACTGGTAACTACGCACTTCGTCCGAGCACATTATCCCACGCGTCATGCAAGCCGTCTTAAATGACCACCTAAACTATCATTTGACAACCTAAAAAGCTGCCTAGGTTGCATGGCTGGCAACAGAGAAAAAAAGTTAAGTGAGAGCCCTGCTGTGGCCTAGCGTTTGGAAGAAAATAGAAAAATAGAAATTGGCACACACACATACACACCGACAAGCACAAACAAGACGAAGAGTTTTAGTAATAGGATAGATAGACAGACAGACAGACAGACAGACAGACAGACAGACAGACAGACAGACAGACAGACAGACAGACAGACAGACAGACAGACAGACAGACAGACAGACAGAGAGCATTATGGGGAGTCACATGCTTAAAAATGATCTGTTTTAAACCACCAAAAAGCACAATATAATTCCTATGCATTACGTATGTGTGAAACAGAATGGGACGCTGGAGGTTGATGGGGGATCCAATAGAATTATAGCAAATTATGGGAGGCATAGATAGGATAGACAATCAGGACATTTTTCTCAAGGTGGAAATATCAAATACTGGAGAGCATAGCTTTCGGGGCAAAGTTTAAAGGAGATGTGTAGGCAACTTTTTTTCACGGATGGTGGTGAGTGCCTGGAATACGCAGCCAGGGTTGGTGGTTGAGGCGGATATGAAGGTGGAATTTAATGGACGTTTGGATAGGCACCATGGATATTCAGGGAATGGAGGGATATGGATTATGTGCAGTAGATAAAAGTTGGCTTTGGCATCATGTTCGGCACATAAATTGTGGGCCAAAGGGCCAGTTTGAGTGCTGTACTGTTCTATGCTCTATGTTTCCAAATTAAACACACTTCTCACCTACCTATTATTGTCCACAGTATTTTGTTTGAACTGAAGGTTGCTCCAATCAGGCGAGTGGATAGTGCATTTCTACTAACGTGAATTTGTTCATTAAGTTTTATTACATTCTCTGTGTAATTGCTGGACTACAGCAGTTATCAGCAGCTGGATTGTCAATAATTCAGCCAGCTGCATGTTATTCTTGGAACGGATATATAAACAAGTCATGATGTTGCCTCTTTTACTGTCTGGTTTATAATGAATGCGATTATATCTCTAATTGAAACACACATCATGAGTCCCTGTAGTTCCTATCTGTAGTTCCTATCTGTAGTTCCTATCTGTAGTTCCTAAGGAAACAGATTTGATGGGTAAGGTTGGTGTAGTAATTGTTTGCTTTGAGCAAACACAAGAGAACTGGTCTGCTTTGATTGAAAATAGCTTTCCTAGGGCTCTATTCATCCCATACTCATGCTTGAATTCAATGCAATGACTGTACATACATTATGTTCATAGAAGATTCACTGAAATTTAGAAGGAGGAGAGGGAATCTTATAGAAACATAACATTCTTATGGGATTGGACAGGCTAGATGCAAGAAAAATGTTCCCGATGTTGGGCGGCTCCAGAACCAGGGGTCACAGTTTAAGAATAAGGGGTTGGCCATTTAGGACTGACATGAGGAAAAACATTTTCACCCAGAGAGTTGTGAATCTCTGGAATTCTCTGCCACAGAGGCAGTGGAGGCCAATTCACTGGATATAATCAAGAGGCAGTTAGATATAGCTCTTAGGTTTAATGGAATCAAGGGATATGGGGAGAAAGCAGGGAGATATGGGGGTACTGATTTTGGATGATCAGCTATGATCATATTGAATGGCAGTGCTGGCTCGAAGGACTGAATGGCCTACTTTGCACCTATTGTCCATGTTTCTATGTTTCTAGCAGCATCTCTGGAGAGAAGGAATGGATGACGTTTCGGGTCGAGACCCTTCTTCAGACTGAGAATCAGGGGAGAGGGAGACATAGAGATATGGAAGGGTAAGGTGTGAAAATGTAAGATACTCACAGAGGGGGAGCAACGAGAGAGGGTGTTGCAGAATTCACATCAGAGAGAGGAGAACCTCTTCAAAGTAGGCATATCTTGAGGAGATTTTGCAGTGGAACAGACAAAATGTGTAGGAAGGAACTGCAGATGCTGGTTTACACCAAAGATAGACTCAAAGTGCCAAGTAACTCAGCGGGACAGGCAGCATCTCTGGAGAGAAGGAATAGGTGATGTTTCAGGCTGAGACCCTTCTTCAGACCGAGAGTCAGGGGAGAGGGAGTCTAGAGATAAGGAAGAGTGAGGTGTGAAAATGACAAATCAAAACAGCTGGCGATAAGGAAATATAGAATGTTTCATTGTTAGCTGAGGGGAAGGTGAGAATGCGGCGTGCAATCAGTAATATTAGTAACAGGAGAACTAGTCAGAGAACTAGGATGGGGGAGGGATGGAGAGAGTGGGAAAGCAAGGGTTACCTGAAGTTAGAGAAATCAATACATACCGTTGGGATGTAAGCTGTCCAAGTGAAATATGAGGTTTCTGATTCATAGTCATATGCAGCACAAAAGGCAGGCTCTTTGGCCCAACATGTCCATGCCGACTCAGATGTCTTTGTAAGTTAATCCCATTTGTCTCCGTTTGCCCGATATCCCTCGCACCTTTCATGCCCCTTGGTCTAATTGAGTTGGATGCCTGGGATCTTTGACTTTGCCACAAGATAGAGCAGCCTATGGAAAGGAACTAATCCTCAGAAACCCAGCCCAAGACCATTATGTTGGCTTTGTGACAACTCATCCTGTCAAAAGCCTTTACAAAAGTTCCTCAACGTCTCTGACAATCACTTGAAAGACAGTTGAAGTGAAATTAACTTAAAAGGAACAAATTTAAAAAATGCATTTCACTTTTCAACCTCAACAAAAAAAAACACCCTGATATAGGAAGAATGTGTTTACTCTTTTCTTTGACTGGATAGCACGCAAGCAAAAGCTTCTCACTTTATCTCGGTAAATGTGACAATAAACTAAACTGACCTAGAAAGAGTGCAGAGAAGATTTACGAGGACCTTGGTAGGCCTTGTTCGGTGGCACGGTGGTGCAGCAGTAAAGTTGCTGCCTTACAGCGCCAGAGTCCCGGGTTTGATCCTGACTATGGGTACTGTCTGTATGGAATTTGTACATTCTCCCTGTGACCGCGTGGGTTTTCCCCGGGTGCTCCGGTTTCTCGCACATTCCAAAGACGTGTAGGTCTGTCGGTTAAGTGGCTTTGGTAAAAATTGTAAATTGTCCACAATGTGCAGGATTGGGTTAATGTACAGGAATTGCTGGTCGGCGTGGACTTGGTGGGCCGAAGGGTCTGTTTCCGAGTTGTATCTCTAAACCAAATTTAAAAAAAATCCCTGTTGGTTCCTAAATCAAACAGATGTCATTTTTAACTTGGATAGCAATGGTGGGATTGTGGACTAAAAAATGAAACACTCAGGACAAAATAATTCAGCGATCTGAATGAAATTAGAATTAAAGAAACACATCATTTGATGTTTTGTCTAGGGAAGTAATAATAACATTGAGCCGGTGGTGGAGAGAGTCAAAAACTTTAAAGTCCCAGGAGTGCATGTCTATGAAGATCTGTCCTGGACCTAGCACATTGATGCAATCATAAAGAAAGCCCATAGAGTCTCGGTGAGCTAATGTACAGGATTGGCTGGACGATGTGGACTTGGTGGGCTGAAGGGCCTGTTTACGAGCTGTATCTCTAAACAAAACTAAACTAAACTAAACAAAACTAAACTAATCTAAACTAGACTAAACTAAACTCGAGGCCAGAGCTACAGGGAGAAGTTGGGCAGGCTCGGTCTTTATTCTTTGGAGTGCAGGAGGCGGAAGGGTGATATTATAGAGGTGTGTACAATCACAAGGTGAATAGATAGGGCGAATGCACAAAGTATTTTACACAATACCAAGGCCCAATTACCTCATATATCATCAATTCTATTCCAAATGTCTGCAGAAGAAAACGGGTGCAGCTGTTATCAGGCAACTGAATCATCCTATCAGAACCAGAGTGCAGTGCTGAACTACTATTTACCTTTTTGGTGACCCTCGGACTATCCTTGATCGGACTTTGTTGGCTTTACCTTGCACTAAACATTATTCCCTTATCAAGTATCTACACACTGTAAGTGGCTCACTTGTAATCATGTATTGCCTTTCCACTGACTGGATAAGTCGATGCAACAAAAGCTTTTCACTGCTCCTCGTTACACGTGACAATAAACTGAACTGTAAACTGTAGATGATCCAGTATTTCAAGAATATTCCCCTTTGCAAAGAAGGCCCTTACCCGTGAAAAGATTCTTGAACAAGACATTTATGATGGAGGCACAGGAGAGTGAACAATCTGAAGAAGGGTCTCGACTCGAAACGTCAACCATTCCTTCTCTCCAGAGATGCTGCCTGTCCCACTGAGTTACTCCAGCTTTTTGTGTCCATCTTCACGTTTAGGATGGAGGTGGAAGCTGCAGATTTTCCGTTGATACAGCATGGAGTTGTACAGCTTGCCAACGTGGGCATACTGTACTCTGAATCTTACAAGCCTGTTCTTCTTCTTCTTGCGTATGGCGTGCACTGCTTAAAGTTGTAGGTCAACTTGTTCTATTTGATCTTGTTTGTGCACATTGGGTTGATTACATTAGTCACAACAGGGTGGACCACGTGAAGGTTGCAATCTCCCACCCCACAAGCCTGTTGTCTTAGCTAGATACAAAATGCTGGAGTAACTCAGCGGGACAGGCAGCATCTATGGATAGAAGCAATAGGTGATGTTTTAGGTTGATGGTGTTGTGTTTGTCTGACGTAGTGAAACTCTATGCAATATGTGAGGACATTGTTATGATGATTACATTCCAAAAGGTGATTTTCTCATCACTTTTTCTCATCAATCTTTGTCTTGACTTCACAGAAAGAGAAGGAGATAAGGATAAAAATCCCGATACCTACCATGTAAGAACCCAGCTCTGGTAGTCTATGGTGTCTGGACGATGACACTTTAAAACTATAGAAGCTGATTCAAAGAGGTAAAAAATATCCTTGAATAATTGTAACAAATTCTAATAGTACTTCTACAGTTGTTGAAGCTGAGCAGGGAATTAGAAAAGTACATTTTCAGTTTCAACCATTACATGAACATGTCTTATCTCCAGACCTTACTGCAACATCATTAGTTTCCAGTTACTCTTGAGCAATCTTAGACACCTTAAACAAATGTTATTTTTTTTCCATAGTTATAAACATTTTCCAAATACTCATTCAATCTTTTATTTTTCTTTGCTATCGACAACAACCTGCAGATTGCATAGAACTTTATTACAACATATTTGCATTCTCGCAACCAATTATAACCTACTTCTAAATAACCTACCTTAGTTATTACCGTAGTTACCAACTTGCGTACCAGAGTGCTGGATCTGTGGAATTCATTGCCACGGAAGGCTATGGAGGCCAATTCCTGGATCCCAGGATTGAGTGGGTTAACCAATGATGAGCGTTTGTCAGCACTGGGTCTATACTCACTGGAGTTTAGAAGAATGAGGGGGGACCTTATTGAAATAGTCCAAGGCTTGGATAGAGTGGATGTGGGGAGGATGTTTCCACTAGTGGGATAGTCTAGGACTAGAGGTCATAGTTTCAGAATTAAAGAATGTTCCTTTTGGAAGGTGATGAGGAGGGTGGTGAATCTGTGGAATGGATAATGTTAGGCATAGATAGAAAGATTCTTGATTAGTATGGGTGTTACGGGTTATGGGGAGAAGGCAGGAGAATGGGGTTAGGAGGGAGAGATAGATTAGCCATGATAGAATGGCGGTGTAGACTTGATGGCTTAATTCTACTCCTATCACTTATGCCCTTAGTGAAACAAATAGATTGTAATGTGGTTATTTAAAATGTTTCTAATTATTAATGGCTTTTATATGTCGAGTGTTATATTTTTGAGGTCCCCAGATGTCAACCCTAATTTTGTAGAGTAATTTCTATGAAAACTTAAATTTCACACAAAAATGCCTGTTCATATAACAATTCAAACTGAAACTGTACTCTTCCCTGCTTAGCCTCAACTATTACAGAAGTACAATTAAAATTCTTTACAATTATTCAAGGATATTTATTACTAATTTGAGTGAGCCACTGAAATGTTCAAGTTCATAAGGCATAGGAGCAGATTAGGCCATTCGGCCCATCGCATCTACTCCGCATACAATCATGGCTGATCTATCCCTCCCTCTCAACCCCCTTATCCTGCATTCTCCTCATAACCTTTGACACCCCTACTAATCAAGAACCTGCCAACCTCCGCTTTTAAAATATTCAAAGATTTGGTCTTCACCACCCTCTGACTAAAGAAATTCCTCCCCATCTCCTTTGTAAAGGTACGTCCTTTTATTCTGAGGCTGTGCCCTCTGGTCCTAGACTCTCCCACTACCGGACACATCCTCTCCACATTCACTCTATCAAGGCCTTTCACGATTCGGTAAGTCTCAATGAGGTCCCCCTTCACAAATGTCATTGTTTACACTGTGTGAATTAAGGTGCCTTCACTCTCGAGAATGAGCACCAGAACTCTGGTGAATAAACCCTATTGTTCTTCACAAATGAATACATGTATGCTTGAAGCCATTTCCCAATTGAAAATTGTAACATACATTATTTCACAGGAGGTTCTGCCTTTTGCAACCATCAGCTGTAACTTTGAAAGCTGTAACTAGTTTATTTTAGAGATTGAGGATTTGAAAGCATCAAAGGAAAATCCTTGCAACACTTATTGTTCTTAAAATGCTTTAAAACTGTGGGACAGAATTTGCCCATAATGCTGGCTTTGTTCTGGTCCATTCTTGAGACAATAGGCTTTGAGTTACACTGCACGGGATTGTGTGTGGGCATAATCGTATGATCTGTTACGTCGTTTGCCCGGTTTATGAAAACAGCAAAGACAGACTCCAATTATGTGGGTCTCATTTTCAAATATAGTAGTGTGCACTGTTAAAGAGGGAACATAATTTTGCATTGTACAAATTCTGTGCTTCCCACAACTGAAGATTGTCTCCTACTTTCCCTTGACTTCTGCCTATATTTTTCAGATTGGAGCCTAAAACTTAAACCTTCTTGCAAGATGCTTGCAAAAATAATATCTTTTGAAATTTTACTCATTTAGTGTAGTTTGGAGATACAGCACGGAAACAGGCCCTTCAGCCCACGCTGACCAGCGATCCCCGCCGCACATTAACACTATCCGACACACACACACACACGAGGCACAATTTACGATTTTAACAAGACAATTAACCTACAAACCTGTACGTCTTTGGACTGTGAGAGGAAACTGGAGATCCTGGGGAAAACACACACCGGTCACGGGGAGAACGTACAAACTCCGTACGGACAAGCACCCATAGTCAGGATCAAACCTGGATCTCTGGCGCTGTTAGGCAGCAACTCTACCACTGTGCCACTGTACTGAAAATAATGGTGCTGAAAATTCACAAGTTTGCAGGTTATCGAAGTAGAATTAGGCCATTCGGCCCATCGAGTCTACTCTGCCAATCAATCATGGCTGATCTCTGCCTCCTACTCCCGTTTTCCTGCCTTCTCTCCATAACATTTGACACCCGTTCGAATCAAGAATATGTCAATCTCTGCCTTAAAAATATCCACTGACTTGGCCTCCACAGCCCTCTGTGGCAATTAACTACCCTCTGACTAAAGAAGTTCCTCCTCACCTCCTTTCTAAAAGAGCACTCTTTAATTCTGACGCTCTGGCATAATGTGATACTTGCCTGTAATAATGCTGACACACATGAAGCGTTAGGAACCAGTCATATTAGCATCCAAGGTCTGAACTCTGTTGTATTTTTAACTATGTTAGTTGGAATACAGACTAGCCTGAAAATTCAAGGACATCTTTAACCTTTTGTTTCTGCAGACTTACGTTGCCACTGGCTACAAAAGGGCATTCATTGTATCGGTGCCTAAGAAGAGCACTGTGAAGAGCCTCAATGACAACCATCCAGCAACACATATATCTACCATGAAGACGTGCTTTGAGAGGCTGATTGTGGCACAAATCAACTCCTGCCTCAGAAATGGCCTGTATCTGGTTCAATTGGTCTATTGCCACAACAGGTCAACAGTGCTCTTGCTGGCTCCCCACTCATCTCTGGACCATCTGGCTAACAGGAGCACGTACATCTAACTGCTGTTCATAGACGAAAGCTTGGGCATTCAGCACTATCCTCCCCTCTAAACCCATCAACAAGCTCCAATACCAGGGCCTCTGTAACTTCCTCTGTATCTGGACCCTTGACTTCCTCATTGCAGGACCTCAATCAATGTGGATCTGTATCGTCTGAAGAAGGGTCTCGACCCGAAACATCCCTTTCCTTTTCACCAGAGCTGCTGCCTGACCTGCTGCGTTACTCCAGCTTTCTGTGTCTACGGTGTAAACCAGAAACTGCAGTTCATTCCTACACATTTTGTCTACTCCACTGCAAAATTTCCTCATGGTATGCCTACTTTGAAGAAGTTCCCCTTCAATCTGAAGAAAGGTCTCGACCCGAAACGTCACTTGTTCCTTTTCTCCAGAGATTCTGCCTGACCCGCTGAGTTACTCCAGCATTTTGTGTCTATCTTTGGATCGGTAACAGCTTCTCCTCACTGACCATCAACACAGGGACATAGGAGTACCAGTCCGAAGAAAAGTCTCGACCCGACATGTTTCCTATTCCTTTTCTCCAGATATGCTGCCTGTCCCACTCTTAAAAATAGCGGAGTCAGGGGATATGGGGAGAAGGCAGGAATGGGGTACTGATTGGGGATGATCAGCCATGATCACATTGAATGGCAGTGCTGGCTCGAAGGGCCAAATGACCTACTCCTGCACCTATTGTCTATTGTCTATTGTCCATTGAGTTACTCCAGCTTTTTGTGTCTTTCTTCACCTGAAGGCTACGTGCTTATTCCCATGCTCTGCTCTCTTTGCACCCAATGCCACCTACAAATTTAACAACGGCACAACTGGTGTAGGTCAAATCACGTAGCAGCTGGTCAGTGTACAGCAGAGAGACAGAATGGATAGAGGGTTGAATGGTGCTGAAACACGCTCTCTCACTCAACGCCACCGAAACCAATGAACTAATCGCTGGCTTCACAAAAGGGAAGTTGTAAGACCGGGTGTCATTCTTATTGGTGGTCAGCATTGGCAGCTTCAAATTCCTGGGCGTTAACATAGGGGGGCGGCATGGTGGAGCAGCGGTAGAGTTGCTGCCTTACAGCGCCAGAGACCCGGGCTTGATCCTGACCACTGGTGCTGTCTGTATGGAGTTCATAGGTTCTCCCTGTGACGGCGTGGGTTTTCTCTGGGTGTTCCGGTTTTGTACATTCATTGGCTTCTGTAAATTGTTCCTTGTGTGTAGGATGATCATTGGTCGGCATGGACAGAGTGGCCCATGGGGCCTGTTTCCATGTTTCTATATCTAAACTAAAATGAAACTAAACTGATCAGGTTCTTGAACTAACCCTGCACAATTTATCCACCGTAACAACAAAATGCCACATACCACCTTCTGCACTACCATGGAATTGTTTTCCAATTGTGCTTTGCACTGACCTGTTATGCTGCAATGCTGAGAGGTATATTCTGCACTCAGTATCTTCCCCTTTGCTTTGCCGTACCTGAGTTAGACTTGCTTATATCTATGTATGGTATATCTGATCTGTTTGGACAGCATGCAAAAAAAGGTTTTTCACTGTACCTTGCTACAAGTGACAAGAATAAACCCAAACCTAAACCTGAACCTATTGTCTTGTTCTTTTCACTGTTTTGTATATTTTATGTATAACATAGTAGATAGACACAAAAAGCTGGAGGAACTCAGAGGGTCAGCAGGAAAAGGAGAAAAGGGATAGGTGGCATTTTGGGTCGAGACCTTTCTTCAAATTAAAGTTCAACTGAGTTTATTGTCATGTGTCCCTGATAGGACAATTACATTTTTGCTTTGCTTCAGCACAACAGAACATAGTAGGCATTTACTACAAAACAGATCAGTGTGTCCAGGGCCAGGGCCAGATAGGCTGCATCCCAGAGTACTTAAGGAAGTAGCTCCAGAAATAGTGGATGCATTAGTAATAATCTTTCAAAACTCTTTAGATTCTGGAGTAGTTCCTGAGGATTGGCGGGTAGCAAACGTAACCCCACTTTTTAAGAAGGGAGGGAGAGAGAAAACGGGGAATTACAGACCAGTTAGTCTAACATCGGTAGTGGGGAAACTGCTAGTCAGTTATTAAAGATGGGATAGCAGCACATTTGGAAAGTGGTGAAATCATTGGACAAAGTCAGCATGGATTTACAAAAGGTAAATCATGTCTGACGAATCTTATAGAATTTTTCGAGGATGTAACTAGTAGCGTGGATAGGGGAGAACCAGTGGATGTGGTGTATCTGGACTTCCAGAAGGCTTTCGACAAGGTCCCACATAAGAGATTAGTTTACAAACTTAAAGCACACGGCATTGGGGGTTCAGTATTGATGTGGATAGAGAACTGGCTGGCAAACAGGAAGCAAAGAGTAGGAGTAAACGGGTCCTTTTCACAATGGCAGGAAGTGACTAGTGGGGTACCGCAAGGCTCAGTGCTGGGACCCCAGCTATTTACAATATATATTAATGATCTGGATGAGGGAATTGAAGGCAATATCTCCAAGTTTGCGGATGACACGAAGCTGGGGGGCAGTGTTAGCTGTGAGGAGGATGCTAGGAGACTGCAAGGTGACTTGGATAGGCTGGGTGAGTGGGCAAATGTTTGGCAGATGCAGTATAATGTGGATAAATGTGAGGTTATCCATTTTGGTGGCAAAAACAGGAAAGCAGACTATTATCTAAATGGTGGCCGACTAGGAAAAGGGGAGATGCAGCGAGACCTGGGTGTCATGGTACACCAGTCATTGAAAGTGGGCATGCAGGTGCAGCAGGCAGTGAAGAAAGCGAATGGTATGTTAGCTTTCATAGCAAAAGGATTTGAGTATAGGAGCAGGGAGGTTCTACTGCAGTTGTACAGGGTCTTGGTGAGACCACACCTGGAGTATTGCGTACAGTTTTGGTCTCCAAATCTGAGGAAGGACATTATTGCCATAGAGGGAGTGCAGAGAAGGTTCACCAGACTGATTCCTGGGATGTCAGGACTGTCTTATGAAGAAAGACTGGATAGACTTGATTTATACTCTCTAGAATTTAGGAGATTGAGAGGGGATCTTATAGAAACTTACAAAATTCTTAAGGGGTTGGACAGGCTAGATGCAGGAAGATTGCTCCCGATGTTGGGGAAGTCCAGGACAAGGGGTCACAGCTTAAGGATAAGGGGGAAATCTTGTAAAACCGAGATGAGAAGAACTTTTTTCACACAGAGAGTGGTGAATCTCTGGAACTCCCTGCCACAGAGGGTAGTCGAGGCCAGTTCATTGGCTATATTTAAGAGGGAGTTAGATGTGGCCCTTGTGGCTAAGGGGATCAGAGGGTATGGAGAGAAGGCAGGTACGGGATACTGAGTTGGATGATCAGCCATGATCATATTGAATGGCGGTGCAGGCTCGAAGGGCCGAATGGCCTACTCCTGCACCTAATTTCTATGTTTCTATGTTTCTATGTCCATATACCATAATATAAATATATACACACATGAATAAATAAACTGATAAAGTGCAAATAACAGATAATTGGTTATTAATAATCAGAGTTTTGTCCGAGCCAGGTTTAATAGCCCGATGGCTGTGGGGAAGTAGCTATTCCTGAACCTGGTTGTTGCAGTCTTTTTGAGGCAGCGACTGCGATAAATCCCCTCGATGGAAGGAAGGTCAGAGCCGATGATGGACTGGGCAGTGTTTACTACTTTTTGTAGTCTTTTCCTCTCCAGGGCGCTCAGGTTGCCGAACCAAGCCACGATGCAACCGGTCAGCATGCTCTCTACTGTGCACCTGTAGAAGTTTGAGAGAGTCCTCCTTGACAAACCAACTCTCCGTAATCTTCTCAGGAAGTAGAGACGCTGATGAGCTTTCTTGATAATTGCATCAGTGTTCTCGGACCAGGAAAGATCTTCAGAGATGTGCACGCCCAGGAATTTGAAGCTCTTGACCCTTTCAACCATCAACCCGTTGATATAAACGGGGCTGTGGGTCCCCATCCTACTCCTTCCAAAGTCCACAATCAGTTCCTTGGTTTTTCTGGTGTTGAGGGCCAGGTTATTGTGCTGGCACCATATGGACAGTTGCTCGATCTCTCTTCAGACTGATATTCGGGGAAAGGGAATCTAGAGATAGAGACTGTGATATTGACAGATGTAGAACAAATGAGTGAAAAAACTGCAAAAATGTAACAATGGTAAAGGAAACAGGCCATTGTTAGTTGTGGGGTAGGTGTTACAGACAATGAGATTCAAGAAAATGACTTTGAACCACGTACAGCGACGTGGGCGGGAGAGTGGATTAGTTAGAGAATGAAGTTAGAGAAAACATAATATACGTTGAGCCTCTTTGTCTGTGATGCTGCAAGCGATTTTCATTTTACTGAACTTCACTTTACCTGGTCATATGATGATAAACTTGAGCTAACATGATTTGACTTGATTTGGGTTGCTGCAAGATTTCCCAATTTACATTGAATTGAATTTACATTTTAAAGTGCATTTGCACTAGAAATTCTACTGCAATGTTTCACTATTTCTGTGCTGTGCAAAAGCATTTAAATTGAAAACAAGTCCACTGCCAACTGCACTCACGGTGCACCCCAGAACCGCAGTCCAACGTATTGTACAAGTTGCGGAAACACACAGCGGCTATTGACGTGCAAAGCTTGATGCATAGCGAGCAGCCAACAGTGCTCCATTCATGTCCCTTGCATGAAATTCCAAATAACAAGGGAGGGACATGAACAGTGTGTTCCTTTATCTGATGCCACTTGGTCAGGGTTACTGTTCATGAATCTGTGGCATCTCACACAGGTGAGAGGGTCAAAGTTGAACTTTTTAGTTTTTTCTGTTTCAGATACAGTGCAGAAACAGGCCCTTCGGCCCACCAAGTCCGCACCGACAAGCGATTCCCGCACAATAACACTACCCTACACACACTACGGACAATTTACACTTATACCAAGCTATAGACAGCACCAACAGTTAGGATCAAACCCAGGTCTCCGATGCTGCAAGCGCTGTAAGGCAGCAACTCTACTGAAGTGCCACCGTGCCGCTTGAAGGAAATATGTGGGGCAACTTCTTTACACAGAGGGAGGTGAGTGCCTGAAATGTGCTGCCGGGGGTGGTGGTTGAGGCAGATACGATAGTGGCATTTAAGAGACTTTTGGATTGGCAGGGAATGAAGGGATATGGATTATGTGCAGGTGGATAGGAGTTGGGGAGAGGAGAAGGGTCCTAATCTGAAACATCACCTATTCATATTCTCCAGAGATGCTGCCTGACCTGCTGGGTTACTCCAGTACTTTGTGTCTTTTTCAGGTAAGAGTTGGTTTCGGTATCATGTTTGGCACAGACATTGTGGGCCGAAGAGCCTGTTCCTCTGCTGTACCATCATGTGGCGAGTTATTATTTTTCTTAATGATCAATTCCTTCCTATTCTTACACTGGCCTTTTTTGTCTACGGCCTCCTCCACCGCCAGAGTGAGGCCACATGCAAACTGGAAGAACAGCATTTCATAAACCGCCCAGGTAGTCAATGGTGGAGAGAGTCAAAAACTTCCTGGGCGTGTATATTTCTGAAGATCTTTCCTGGACCCAGCACACTGATGCAATTATAAAGAAAGCACATCAGTGCCTCAACTTCCTGAGAAGATTATGGAGATTTAGAACTAAGGAATAAAGTGCCAGTGCAGCCCGGCTGTCAAAGTGAATTGGGACTTCCATCAACCTCGTAAAGGCCCTCAAGTCCTGGCGACATCCTCGTAAATCTTCTCTGCAGCCTTTCTACCTCTCCATCTTTAGTTTAGTTTAGTTTAGTTTAGTTTAATTTAGAGATATGGCATGGAAACAGGTCCTTCGGCCAACTTAGTCCGCGACATCCAGCGATCCCCACAGCGATGTGTCCTACACACGCTAGGGACAGTTTACAAATATTAACAGGCCAATTAACCTACAAAACTGTATGTCTTTGGAGCGTGTGAGGAAACTGGAGATACCGGATAAAACCCACACAGGTCTCAGGGAGAACATACAAACTCCATACAAATGGCTCCCATAGTCAGGATTGAACCCGGGTCTCTGATGCTCAAAGGCAGTAACTCTACCGCTGCACCACCCTGCCGCCATATATCAGGCTACATGCTTTGTAAATCAGGGTGACCATAACCAAACACAGTACTCCAAATGCATCCTCACCAACATGTTAGACAGTGTCCATGGATAGGACAGGTTTCGAAAGATATGGACCAAAGGCAGGTAGGTGGGACTTCAGTAGCTGAGACATGTTGGCTGGTGTGGGCAAGTTGGGCCGAAGGGCCTGTTTCCACACTCTATGACTCCATGACTCTAAAACAACTGTAAGAAGACCACATCAAATAAATATTTTCAAAGGAAATCATGGTAACCTCAATTTCGCAGGGAATTGTTATTCCCAACAACATCTCTATACTTCCCTCTCTTCGTTGAAGAAAGTTGGAAAGATTGAGAGAAATTTCAATTCCTTACATAAAGCTGAGCTGCAATGTTCCTCTGCTTGCCTAATGGAAGTCACAATTCACTTTGACAGTCAGGCTCCACTGAAATTGAATTAGAAATCCAATCACCCTCGCACATGAGTACTCACAGCTCGAAATGGGAAGAAATGTACAAAAGCTTTATCCTTCAACACAGTCTGCATATGTAATTTTCAAAGCAATTCACTGGAAATCTTGTATTGAAGAAGTAGTTGGCAATATGACACTAAGCATTCTCTGGTTCTCAACTGCACCCCATAAGTTATAGGAGCAGAAGTAGGCCATTCAGACCTACAAGTCTAGTAAGGTTAGTCGGGAAGTGGTGTTAGGTAAATTGAATGGATTAAAGGCCGATAAATCCCCAGGGCCAGATAGGTTGCATCCCAGAGTACTTAAGGAAGTAGCCCCAGAAATAGTGGATGCATTAGTGATAATTTTTCAAAACTCTTTAGATTCTGGAGTAGTTCCTGAGGAGGGACCCAAAACTGCTCACAATACTCTAAATGTGGTCTGACCAATGCCTTATCAAAGCCTCAGCATTGCATCCCTGTTTTTAGATTCTAGACCTCTCGAAATAAATACTAGCTTTGCGTTTGCCTTCCTTACTACCGATTTGACTTTTTGAGAAGCCTGCACCAGCATTCCCAAGTCCCTTTGCACCTCCGATTTCTGAATTCTCTCCTCATTAAGAAAATAGTCTACGCCTTTATTCCTACTACCAAACTGCATGACTCCACACTTTGCTACACTATGTGTAGGAAGGAACTGCAGATGCTGATTTAAACCAAAGATAGACACAAAAAGCTGGAGTAACTCAGTGGGACAGGTAGCAGCTCTGGAGAGACGTAATGGGTGATGTTTCAGGTCGAGACGGGGTCTGAAGAAGGGTCTTGTTCCAAAACGGCACCCATTCCTTCTCTCCAGAGATGCTGCCTATCCTGCTGATGTTACTCCAGCTTTTTGTGTCTATCTTTGCCACACTGTACTCCATCTGCCATTTTTCTGCCCATTCTCCCAACCTGTCCAAGTCCTTCTGCAGAGTGCCTGCTTTCTCTGCACCACCTGCCCCGAAATAAAATGATCTTCATTGAAAGTGGAATATTCAGAATGGCACTTATTTTACCTTCTGTTTTGTCCATCACCTTTGTAGCAACACACCCATGAAATCTCCAGAAATATGTCGGAGCATGAATGAAAAAGCAGAATTGTTCATAGTAGAGCATTCATCCTCTTTCATATGTCCATATTATATTACAACAAAAGAGCCATTTGATTGTACAGTGGTGCAGCGGTAGAATTGATGGCGACGCAGAAGGTTCAACTGCCCCGATGCGGGGTCCGATTGCTCAGCGCGGGGGAGCTGAGATCCCTCTGATGCAGGAGCTTGAACGCTCCAATGAGGAAGGGCCGTTGCCGGCTATGGGAGTAAGATCGTCCAGTCAACGGAAGGCTCGAGGCCCCGACCGTGGGAGAACAAAGGAGGGAAGAGATTGAACTTTTTTTTCGCCTTCTATCACAGTGAGGAATGTGGAGGAGTCACTGTGGTGGATGTTTATGATAAAATGTATTTTGTGTATTCTGTTGCTTTTTATTTGTATGACTGACTTGGCAAATGAAATTCCTTGTGTGTTTCAAAACATACTTGGCGAGTAAAGTATTATTGTGATTGTATTGTATTGTATTACAGCGTCAGAGACCCAGGTTCTCACCATCTGCATTGAAGGAGTAAAAAAAGTGCTCGTCTGACCCCTATGTGAGAAGCTGCCTGACCCGCTGAGCTAATCCAGCACTCGGTGCCTTCTTCTCTGGTGGGTTACAAACAACCATCAAATAAGACAGCATCAATGGGAAGGGTTGACCCAGTAGGTTGACATCGTTTTTAACATTGTTCCAGCGCTTCGAAAAGGGCAAAGAAAGAAGTTTAACAAAACGGGCGGCAGAGTTTGACTTTGAGTTTAGTTTATTGTCATGTGTACTGAGGGAAGAGCTTTTGTTGCATGCTGACCAGTCAGCGGAAAGGCAATACATTATTACAATCGAACCTCCCACAGTGTACAGATACATGATAAAAAGAACGACCTGATTGATGTTTAGTGGCACAACTGGTAGAGCTGCTGCCTTACAGCGCCAGAGACCCAGATGTGATCCTGACCTCGGGGGCTGTCTCTTCCAGCATCTGCGTTCTCCTTTGTCTGTCCGTATGTAAGCTTCATTGTGGAGACATATCCTCTCATCTTAATATTGCTGAAGGCAGTGGCACATATTTCAAGCGAACACTATTTTTAAAATAGGAAAGTACCTTCCGGTCAAATCGAAATCTAAAATGTCCAGAAATAAATACAGCTGTAATGGTCATTAATGTCAAATGCATGGGCTTGACAAATCTTGTTCTGGAGAATTCATGGGTGTGTTCGTACAAACGTGATGGACAAAACAGATGGTAAAGTAAGTCTCACTCTGACTTTTAGTTTACTATTCCACTTTAAATAAGGGTCTGTAACATGTCCATACAGCATTTGTAATTAAAGAGGAATTGAACCTTCCCCCCCATCAACGAACTGTACACTGCAAGGGCCAGGAAGCGAGTGGGTAAGATCATCTCTGACCCCTCTCACCCTGGCCACAAACTCATGTATCTGTACACTGTATCCTCTGGAAAGCGATTCTGGATTGTCAAAGCCGCCACAGCCAGGCATAAAAACAACTTTTATTCACAAGCAGTAGCTCTACTCAACAGCCAAAAATCTGCAGCCTCCATTTGCTCTGGTATTTTATTTCATTCTTCACATGTTTAAATTATAATGTTTTATTTTTAATTGTCTACTGTACATCGTGTTGTTACTCGCGAGCAAAGCACCAAGGCAAATTCCTTGCATGTATATATACTTGGTTAATAAAATGTATTCAATTCAATTCGATTCAATACACTAGTCATTATAGTCGTTAAGCATATTGGGCCTTTCATAATGTGGGTTGGGGATTTTACATCTGGTGCTTTGTAGTTGGTCAATATCCTGTCATTTCAAAGTCATCAACATCAAAGCACTGAGAACATCAGAAAGCTTGGGAGCTAGCAAATAAGTAAGAGTATGAATGAAAAAGAAGAAACAAGTACAGAGTAGAACATTCAGCCTCTCTCATATATCCATATTTCGTTACATAGAAACATAGAAACATAGAAATTAGGTGCAGGAGTAGGCCATTAGGCCCTTCGAGCCTGCACCGCCATTCAATATGATCATGGCTGATCATCCAACTCAGTATCCCGTACCTGCCTTCTCTCCATACCCTCTGATCCCCTTAGCCACAAGGGCCACATCTAACTCCCTCTTAAATATAGCCAATGAACTGGCCTCAACTACCTTCTGTGGCAGAAAGTTCCAGAGATTCACCACTCTCTGTGTGAAAAAAGTTTTTCTCATCTCGGTTTTAAAGGATTTCCCCCTTATCCTTAAGCTGTGACCCCTTGTCCTGGACTTCCCCAACATCGGGAACAATCTTCCTGCATCTAGCCTGTCCAACCCTTTAAGAATTTTGTAAGTTTCTATAAGATCCCCTTTCAATCTCCTAAATTCTAGAGAGTATAAACCAAGTCTATCCAGTCTTTCTTCATAAGACAGTCCTGACATCCCAGGAATCAGTCTGGTGAACCTTCTCTGCACTCCCTCTATGCCAATAATGTCCTTCCTCAGATTTGGAGACCAAAACTGTACGCAATACTCCAGGTGTGGTCTCACCAAGACCCTGTACAACTGCAGTAGAACCTCCCTGCTCCTAAACTCAAATCCTTTTGCTATGAAAGCTAACATACCATTCGCTTTCTTCACTGCCTGCTGCACCTGCATGCCTACTTTCAATGACTGGTGTACCATGACACCCAGGTCTCGCTGCATCTCCCCTTTTCCTAATCGGCCACCATTTAGATAAAAGTCTTCTTTCCTGTTTTTGCCACCAAAATGGATAACCTCACATTTTTCCACATTATACTGCATCAGCCAAACATTTGCCCACTCACCCAGCCTATCCAAGTCACCTTGCAGTCTCCTAGCATCCTCCTCACAGCTAACACTGCCCCCCAGCTTAGTGTCATTTGCAAACTTGGAGATATTGCCTTCAATTCCCTCATCCAGATCATTAATATATATTGTAAATAGCTGGGGTCCCAGCACTGAGCCTTGCGGTACCCCACTAGTCACTGCCCGCCATTGTGAAAAGGACCCGTTTACTCCAACTCTTTGCTTCCTGTTTGCCAGCCAGTTCTCTATCCACATCAATACTGAACCCCCAATGCCATGTGCTTTACAATACAATACAATACAATTCAATTTATTGTCATTTGGACCCCTTGAGGTCCAAACAAAATGTCGTTTCTGCAGCCATACATTACAAAACAAAAAGACCCGAGACACAACACAGTTTACACAAACATCCATCACATCGCTGTGATGGAAGGCAAAAAAAAATTATCGCTCCACTGCACTCTCCCCCTTAAGTTTGTATACTAATCTCTTATGTGGGACCTTGTCGAAAGCCTTCTGGAAGTCCAGATACACCACATCCACTGGTTCTCCCCTATCCACGCTACTAGTTACATCCTCGAAAAATTCTATAAGATTCATCAGACATGATTTACCTTTCGTAAATCCATGCTGACTTTGTCCAATGATTTCACCACTTTCCAAATGTGCTGCTATCTCATCTTTAATAACTGACTCTAGCAGTTTCCCCACTACCGATGTTAGACTAACTGGTCTGTAATTCCCCGTTTTCTCTCTCCCTCCCTTCTTAAAAAGTGTGGTTACATTTGCTACCCGCCAATCCTGAGGAACTAATCCAGAATCTAAAGAGTTTTGAAAGATTATTACTAATGCATCCACTATTTCTGGAGCTACTTCCTTAAGTACTCTGGGATGCAGCCTATCTGGCCCTGGGGATTTATCGCCCTATAATCCATTCAATTTACCCAACACCACTTCCCGACTAACCTGGATTTCACTCAATTCCTCCAACTCCTTTGACCCGCGGTCCCCTGCTATTTCCGGCAGATTATTTATGTCTTCCTTAGTGAAGACGGAACCAAAGTAGTTATTCAATTGGTCCGCCATATTCTTGTTCCCCATGATCAACTCACCTGTTTCTGACTGCAAGGGACTTACATTTGTTTTAACTAATCTCTTTCTTTTCACATATCTATAAAAACTTTTGCAGTCAGTTTTTATGTTCCCTGCCAGTTTTCTTTCATAATCTATTTTTCCTTTCCTAATTAAGCCCTTTGTCCTCCTCTGCTGGTCTCTGAATTTCTCCCAGTCCTCTGGTATGCTGCTTTTTCTGGCTAATTTGTACGCATCATCCTTCGCTTTGATACTATCCCTGATTTCCCTTGTTATCCACGGATGCACTACCTTCCCTGATTTATTCTTTTTCCAAACTGGGATGAACAATTTTTGTAGTTCATCCATGCAGTCTTTAAATGTCTTCCATTGCATATCCACCGTCAACCCTTTTAGAATTAATTGCCAGTCAATCTTGGCCAATTCACGTCTCATACCCTCAAAGTTACCTTTCTTTAAGTTCAGAACCATTGTTTCTGAATTAATAATGTCACTCTCCATCCTAATGAAGAACTCAACCATATTATGGTCACTCTTGCCCAAGAGGGCACGTACAACAAGACTGCTAACTAACCCTTCCTCATTACTCAATACCCAGTCTAAAATAGCCTGCTCTCTCGTTGGTTCCTCTACATGTTGATTTCGCAGCTCTACCCATACCGATTCCACATCCTCCAAACTAATGTCCTTCCTTTCCATTGCGTTAATCTCCTCTCTAACCAGCAACACTACCCCACCTCCTTTTCCTTTCTCTCTATCCCTCCTGAATATTGAATATCCCTGGATGTTCAGCTCCCAGCCTTGGTCACCCTGGAGCCATGTCTCCGTGATCCCAACTATATCATAATCATTAATGGCTATCTGCACGTTCAACTCATCCACCTTATTACGAATACTCCTTGCATTGAGACACAAAGCCTTCAGGCTTGTTTTTACAACGCTCTTACCCCTTATACAATTATGTTGAAAAGTGGCCCTTTTTGATTTTTGCCCTGGTTTTGTCTGCCTGCCACTTTTACTTTTCACCTTGCTACCTATTGCTTCTACCCTCATTTTACACCCCCCTGCCTCTCTGCTCTTGTACCCATCCCCCTGCCACATTAGTTTAAACCCTCCCCGACAGCACTAGCAAACACTCCCCCGAGGACATTGTTTCCATTCCAGCCCAGGTGCAGACCGTCCTGTTTGTACTCGTCCCACCTCCCCCAGAACTGGTTCCAATGCCCTAAAAATTTGAATCCCTCCCCCTTGCACCATTTTTCAAGCCACGTATTCATCTGCAATATCCTCCTATTTCTACTCTGACTGACCCGTGGTACTGGTAGTAATCCAGCGATTATTACCTTTGAGGTCCTACTTTTAAGTTTATCTCCTAGCTCCCTAAATTCATCTTGTAGGACTTCATCCCTTTTTTTACCTATATCGTTGGTGCCAATATGCACCACGACAACTGGCTGTTCACCCTCCCACTCCAGAATGTTCTGCAGCCGTTCAGTGACATCCCTGACCCTTGCACCAGGGAGGCAACATACCATCCTGGAGTCTCGTTTGCGGCCGCAGAAACGCCTATCTATTCCCCTTACAATTGAATCCCCTATTACTATTGCCCTTCCACTCTTTTTCCCCCCCTCATGTGCCGCAGAGCCACCCATGGTGCCATGAACTTGGCTGCTGCTGCCTTCCCCTGATGAGCCATCTCCCTCAACAGTATCCAAAATGGTATACCTGTTTAGGAGGGAGATGACCGCAGGGGACTCCTGCACTACCTGCCTACTGCTATGCTGGCTATTGGCCACCCGTTCCCTTTCTGTCCTCTTACCTTTTACCTGCGATGTGACCAACCCGCTGTACGTGCTATCCATGACTTTCCCAGCATCGTGGATGCTCCAGTATGAATCCAGCCGCAGTTCCAATCGTTCAATGCGGTCTGCCAGGAGCTGCAGCTGTACACACTTCCTGCAAACGTAGTCACCAGGGACACCGACCATATCCCTGATCTCCCACATGTTTCAGGCTGAGCAAACCACGGGGCCAATCTCCACTGACATATCTTACTCCCAAATTAACTCTATATTAAATATTAAAAAACACAAAACTTTATCCTTTAAACTTTACTAATAAATAATAATAATAATAATAAATTTTCTTTATGGGCGCCTTTCAAGAGTCTCAAGGACACCTTACAAAAATTTTGCAGGTAGAGGAAAAACATGTAAGGGGAATGAAATAAATAGTAGAGACATGACTAGTACACAAAGTAAAGACAGAATTCAATACAAAACACAATATGAGGCAATTAATGCACAGATGAAAAGGGAGAGGGGCGTGGGGTTAAGGATAGGCAGAGGTGAAGAGATGGGTCATGAGGCGGGACTGGAAGATGGTGAGGGACACGGAATTGCGGATCAGTTGGGGGAGGGAGTTCCAGAGCCTGGGATTTGCCCTGGAGAAGGCTCTGTCCCCAAAACTGCGAAGGTTGGACTTGTGGATGGAGAGGAGACCGGCTGATGTGGATCTGAGGGACCGTGAGGGTTGGTAGGGGGAGAGGAGGTCAGTGAGATATGGGGGGGCCAGATGGTGGAGGGCTTTGTAGGTGAGGATCAGGATTTTGTAGTTGATCCGGTGGGAGATGGGAAGCCAGTGAAGTTGTTTGAGGACTGGAGTGATGTGATGCCAGGATTTGGTGTGGGTGATGAGTCGGGCGGCTGCGTTCTGGACCAGTTATACTAATAAATACTAATAAATACTGTACACTTAACTCCCAGAGTCCTTAACCTGAAGGCAGAAATGTAAAAATGTAAACCCGGGGTTGCACGCAATCAGCTGCTTCCTCTGGTCCTCTTCCACCAACCAGAGGCTTCCACCAGACTCCTTCTCTGGAACGTTGTCGATTTTGGTGTCAGGTCCCCTCCCCTCGCACTAACGGCTCCCTGGGCCTCTGTGAAAGCAAACCCCGCGATGTATTTTATACTTACAGCGCAGGTACTCCTCCCCTCGCACCAACGGTAGTAGAAGCATTTAGCCATAGGCGCGGAGGTCGAGTTGCTGCCTTACAGCACCAGAGACCAACATTCCATCCCCACTACTGGTGCTGTCTATATGGAGTTTGTAGATTTCCCCTTGTGACCGCGTGGGTTTTCTCTGGGTGCTCCGGTTTCCTCCCACATTCCAAAGGCCTGCAGGTTTATAGGTTAATTGGCATCTTGGAATTTGTCCCCAGTGTGTAGGATAGAACTAGTGTGCGGGTGATCATTGGTCAGCGTGGACGTGGTGGGCCGAAGAGCCTGTTCCCACGCTGTACTTCTACACTAAACTAAACTAAACTATTCCGGTTCACAAAAAAGTCCAATCCTCCATTAATGTTCCTTGCTGCTCCCCACATTCCCATCACTTCTGCCACCGACAATTCACTTGGGACAAGAGACCAATTAACCCAACCACACACTCAACTTTTGAAGATAGGAGAAAATCAAAGTTTTCAGAGGACACCCATGAAGTCACAGGGAGAGGATGTTTCCGCTCGTGCAAGAGTCTAGGCCTCAGGATAAAAGGACGTACCTTCAGAAGGGAGATGAGAAGGAATTTCTTCAGTCAGAGGAAGGTGAATGTGAAATTCATTGCCACAGACGGCTGTGGAGGCCACGTCGGTTGATTTTTTTAAAGGCGGAGATCGACAGATAGTTAATTGGTATGAGTGTCGGGGTTTATGGGAAGAAGGCAGGAGAATGGGGTTGAGAGGGAAAGATAGATCAGCCATGATCGAACGAAGGAGTGGACTTGATGGGCCGAATTGCAAACTCCACACAGGCAGCGCTAGATGTCAGGGTTATGCCTGGGTTAGCGACCTACTAGTTTAGTTTAGTTTAGTTTAGAGATACAGCGCGGAAACAGGCCCTTCGGCCCACCGAGTCCGCACTGACCAGCGATCGCCACACATTCACACTATCCTACACACACTCGGGATAATTTACACATACACCAAGCCAATTAACCTACATACCTGTATGTCTTTGGAGTGTGGGAGGAAACCGAAGATCTCGGAGAAAACACATGCAGTCTCGGGGAGAACGTACAAACTCCGTACAGGCAGCATCATTGTCGGTATCAAACCCGGGTCTCCGGTGCTGCAAGCGCTGTACGGCAGCAACTCTAGCGCTGCGCCACCGTGACCACCCCGCTGTGGCAATGTGATAAATAAAGCACATGGGTGCATCAGGAAACAGGTCGGGGCATGGAATACTGAGATAACACTGCAGAGCAAGAGGGAGAACCTACGGAATAAAACGTGCCAAAATAGATGAACAACGGAGAGAAACAGAAAATAATACAGCTACTAGATTCCCATGTTTGCAATTTTGTCTGGGACTGAGGAAATAATTTGCTACAAATATTTGAAAACAACAGTTCTTAGGTATTCTGCACTCACATATAATTTCAGCTGATTAGTATACGTCTGAAAATTAACCAGGGATCATAAAATCTAAGCGACAGCAGTAGAATTAGGCCATTCGGCCCATCGTCTACTCTGCCATTCAATCATTGCTGATCTATCTCTCCTTCCTACCCATTCTCCTGCCTTCTCCCCATAACCTCTGACACTCGTACTAATCAAGAATCTACAGTATCTATCTCTGCATTAAATATATCCATTGATTTGGCCTCTACAGCCTTCTGTCGCAAGGATTTCCACAGATTCATCGCTCTCTGACTAAAGAAGTTCCTCCTCATCTCCTTCCTAAAAGAAAGTCCTTTAATTCTGAGGCTATGACGTCTAGCCCTAGATTCCCCCACTAGTAGAAACATCCTCTCCACGTCCACTCTATCCAAGCCTTTCACTATTCTGTGGGAAAGGGGCCAACAACACAATATGCACAGTATCGAGAGTCTCAGTAATCTTGAGCAGCTTCTCTGATGAGCACAGAGTATGTGTGTTACGTCTGACTCTATATTCACCAGAATGCACAGACTGAAATTTGGTAAACGTGGGAAGTGGGTCAAACAGGTAAAAGAGATGTTGCCCGGGCAATTTAAAATAAAACACATTGTTCAATTGATAAGAAACACCAGAGGCAGCAAGCCAAAGTCAGAGCATGAAAATTATGGCAAACACCACACACCACATAACATCACACACAGGCAGGAAGGTAAAAGAGTGCTTAGATTTATTTCATAGTTATGATTTTATGAACTATTTAAGAACTTAAGAAACAGGAGTAGAATTAGACCTTTCAGCCCATTAAGTCTACTCTGCCATTCAATCATGATTGATCTCTCCCTCCATAGTTTTGCTCGAAATCCAAATAAAATAGTTTAGTTCAGTTTGGGGGGTGGGGGGGGGGGGGGGGGGGGGGGGGGGGTTGGAAGCGGGAGTCAGGAAGGCTTGTTGGAGGGTAAATAATAAGGTGAAATTCCAGAAAGCAACATAATAAAGAAAGATAAGATTGCATCTGCAAATGTGGGGTAAACTGGTAAAAACAAAACTAAATTAGAGCATCATTATCTGACAGCCTGTGACAGTTGTAATAAAATTAAAGGCATTGCACAAATAGAAATGCGTGGGTATTATCTGATAGTCACAAAAAGGATGTGGTTGCAAAGTGACCAAGACTGCGAGCCAAAAATGATGGAGCATAGAATCATAATATTATAAAGTCGCACATCACAGAAACAGATCCATGCCTCGCATTGTACATATCTACACTAATTCCATTTACCTACAGTGGGTCCCGAGTCACTTTGCTTTGGTGATTCAAGTAGTTGAGAGATATAGCAATGGAATCAGGCCCTTCGGCCCACTGAGTCCATGCTGACCAGTGATCACCTGTACACTAGTTTTATTCCGTACACTAGGGATAATGAACTGAAGCCCATTAACCTGCAAACCTGCGTGACTAAGGAGTGTTGGAGGAAACCGGAGCACCTGAAGTAAACCCACCCAGGTCACGGGGAGAACGTACAAACTCCATATTGACAGCACCCGTAGTCAGGATCGAACCCGGGTCGCCGGCGCTATAAGGCAGTAACTCTACCAGTACGTCAATGTGCCGCCCTTGTACTTGTCTTGGAAGTATCTGTCAACACCAACTCTTCAGGCAGCACATTCCAGACTCCAAATGTACCACCCCCACAGAGGTCCAATTATCCTCTTTCCTTTCACCTTAAAGCCCCTGTCCCAATTGGCGACTTTTTTTGGCGGCAGCCGAAAAATAGTCTGTCACCTCATGGTTGCGGCTTGATGTGGCGTGACACGGGCTTGATGTGGCGTGACACGGGCTTGATGTGGCGTGACACGGGCTTGATGTGGCGTGACACGGGCTTGATGTGGCGTGACACGGGCTTGATGTGGCGTGACACGGGCTTGATGTGGCGTGACACGGGCTTGATGTGGCGTGACACGGGCTTGATGTGGCGTGACACGGGCTTGATGTGGCGTGACACGGGCTGACGCCTGTGTTGTAGTCAGTTGTCTTCGCAAGTGTCGTCACTTTTTTCTCGTCTCCGCTGGATTTTGAAATGTTCAAAACCTTGCAGCGACAGTGGGCTTGACGTTGCCTGGCGTTGCCTGTCATCTCCTGTCATAGGTGCTGTTGTAGGTTGTTGTAGGCTGTCGCCAGGTGATGTACGATGTCGCAAGGTCATGACCTCGGCGAATTCCTTTTGCGACAACCTGCGTCATTATACGTCAACAGGCGACAGTGCCTGCGTCAAGATATGGATCAAAATGATGTTACTTGTCTTCTGTTGTCTTTAGATGTCACAGACAGTGTCGTAGCTTGTCGTATCTTTCTGTACCGTGTCGTGGGTGGCCGTTGTTTGACGTCTGTGCGGTCGCATGATGTTGTAGGTTGTTGTACGTTGTCACTGTTGTGGTCGTCCCAGGTCCCAAGAAATTAGAAAACATAGAAAAAATTGTGACGCCGGATGACGTAAATTGTCGCAGCTTGTCGTCAACCGTGTCATAGCTTGTCGTACAACTTGATGGTTTTTCGACAACCTGGTACGTCAGTCAATGACACCGGCAGTCGCCGAAAAAATTGCAAAGTGGGACAGGCCCTTAATAGAGTTTGATACTCAGGGAAGATAGGCAGAATTCATTGCTTCACAGAGCTGAGGAGGCTGATTCATTGAGTTTGGCTGAGACAGACAGTTCTTTGAACAATAGCAGAGCCAGGGGAATAGGCGGGATTGTGGAGATGAAGCCAGGATCAGATAGTCCATGATCTTATTGAAGGATGGGAGAAGCTCAGGGGGGGTTTGAGGCCCGAACTGACTCTCCTCCTTTATTGTGCATTGGGAGTTCATACAGCTGCCTGTTTGAGCACTTTAAAGAGCTCTTAAAGTAATTCAATTAACATGCATTTCACTCTGAGCACCACACATATTCCCCTTTCAATATTGATCAATTTTCCATTTGAGTTTTTTCGGAGCTCTATTTCCATTAGTTTTTTCAGGTGGTATTTTCCAGTAAATGGGCGCACAAAACCCTGCAGGCCACGGCCCGTTGGGAGTAGAGGCTAATCCGGACCCTGCTCGTCGCCCGAAGACCAGAGAGAAGGGAGCTGGCAACAAAGGTCGCTAGGAGCAAGGCCGGTGGGAGAGTGAACCAGCGTCTGGCCTTCTGCGTCCTCAAGGTCGGCTGCAGGAGGCTCACCCGGGGCACAAAGGTGGACGGGTGAGGAGAGGGACGTCGGCTCACTGGATGATACAAACTTCCAAGGAAGGTGATGGCTGGAGGCCTTGCAGCAGCATGGGGCTCACCTGGATCAGGCGCCGCCTGTGAGACCTGGAGCGCTGAAATGGCGTATAAATTTGGCACCTCTTGAATGTGGTCTTAGTGGACTATTTCTGTACACTCTACTATCTGGGATTGTGTTTCGGTATGGCAATACTTTACTGACTGCGTGCAAAAAAAAAATTTGCTATGCATTTGCACATGACAATAAACAACCATTGACCATTGACCAAATAGATGTATTGAAGGATCCTCCTCATCCTTTCTCTCGTTCTTTTGTCAATATATCTTATATCTGTGCCTCTTGTTTCCGACACATATGTAACAGTTTCCTCCTATCTAGGGAGTGCAGCATAGTTCACCAGGTTAATTCCCGGGATGGCTGTACCGTCATATGTTGAAAGAATGGAGCGACTGGGCTTGTATACACTGGAATTGGAATTTAGAAGGATGAGAGGCGGATCTTATTGAAACATATAAGGTTATTAAGGGATTGGACACGCTAGAGGCAGGAAACATGTTCCCAATGTTGGGGAGTCCAGTGCCAGGGGCCACAGTTTAAGAATAAGGGAGAGGCCATTTGGAACCGAGATGAAGAAAAACTTTTTCACCCAGAGAGTTGTAAATCTGTGGAATTCTCTGCCGATTCTCTGGATGCTTTCAAGAGAGAGTTAGATAGAGCTCTTAAAGATAGCAGAGTCAAGGCATATGGGGAGAAGGCAGGAATGGGGTACTGATTGTGGATGATCACAGTGAATGGCGGTGCTGGCTCGAAGGGCCGAATGGCCTACTCCTGCACCTATTGCCTATTGTCTATTGTAATCTAGCAAAACCAGTTTGAGCTTCTCTACCAGACTTACTCTAGATTTCCTCTGCTCTTTGGAAGAGGATCTTAGCTCCATTAACATCCATGCTGAACTGCTGATTTCCCCCTTTACATCCTCGAAACATTTGTTAACGGATGTCCGAACTGAAATTGTGAGCAATTGTGTGCATCATATCTGAGGAAAGAATGTGCTGGCTCTGGAGAGGGTTCAGAGGACGTTTACAAGAATGATACCAGCAATGAGTAGGTTAACATATGATGAGAGTTTGATGGCACTGGGCTTGTACTAACTGGAATCTAGAAGAATGATAGGGGACCTTATTGAAACGTACCGAATAGTGAAAGCTTTGGATAGAGTGGATGTGAAGAAGATGTTTCCAAAAATGGGAGAGTCGAGCACTAGAGATCATAGCCTCAGAATTAAAGGACGTTCCTTTAGGAAGGAGATGAGGAAGCATTTCTTCAGTCAGAGGGTGGTGAATCTGTGGAATTATTAGCCACAGAAGGCTGTGGAGGCCAAGTCAATGGAATTTTTTTAAGGCAGAGATAGATAGATTTTTGATTGGTACGGGTATCGGGGGTAATGGGAAGAAGGCAGGAGTATGGGAGGGAGAGATAGATCAGCCACGATTGAATGGCGTAGACTTGATGGGCGGAATGGCCTAAGTCTGCTCCAATCACTTATGACCTTATAATAGACAATCGGGTCTTGACCTGAAACGTCACCCAGTCCTTTCCTCCAGAAATGACCTTGTGTTCCACATGATAGTTCTAATACACCCACTCCCTCTTTCTCTGGTCTATAATCACAATACGCATGCACCCCACTTAGAGGGCCTCATTCAGGCACCAACCACACCCTGCCCCTGCCCTCACCAGGAGATGCAGATGCTTGTTTAGACTTAGATCAAGAGGCTTAAACCACAGGACAATATTATACCGTGACTTTTGAGTCACATAGAAATCCCAAGGACTGTAATGCTAATCAGGGTAACAATAAATCCTCGACCTAAACCATCGTAACCCAATTACATTACATTGTAGAGTTTTCTAATATATGTATACATTTTCTTCTAGAATTGTCTTTGTATTACAACACCAAGAAATCTGAGGGATAAGGTATACATAGAAGCATAGAAAATAGGTGCAGGTGTAGGCCATTCAGGCCCTTCGGGCCAGCACTGCCATTCAGTGTGATTTAGACTGATCATCCTAAATTAGTACCCAATTCCTGCTTTTTTCCCCATATCCCTTGATTCCTTAAGCCTTAAAAGCTAAATCTAACTCCCTCTTGAAAACTTCCAGTGAATTGGCCTCCACTGCCTTTTGTGGCAGAGAATTCCACAGATTCACAACTCTCTGGGTGAAAATGTTTTTCCTCATCTCAGTCCTAAATGGCCAACCCCTTATTCTTAAACTGTAACCCCTGGTTCTGGACTCCCCCAACATTTTTTTGGGAACATTATTCCTGTATCTAGCTTGTCACACACAATTAACCAACAGCCCCCAAGAGGAATCTGGAACTTGGATATGATATGAATATTTATGATTCCAGTTTGTTTCAGCAGTTTCGCTGGATAGAACAGTCGGTCAAGCAGACATGTGCTTGCTCTGCATGGTTATGTTTTCCTATGGAGAAGCTTAAAACAAAATGGTCAAATGTGGTGTGTAGGCAAATCATGTGCCATTTAGCAGCGTGGTTGCAAAGGAAAGGAATGTATTTCTTTCTTTCCTTTACTCAGTCCACCTGGACTTACCTGATCTCATGTTTGCCAAACACTTTAATTCCCCTTCCCATTCCCACACTGCCCTTTCTGTCCTAGGATTCCTCCATTGTCAGAGTGAGGCTAAATGCAAATTGGAGGAACAGCATCTTATATTTTGCTTGGGCAGCTTACAACACAGGGGTGTGACTTAATTTATCTAACTTCAAATGACCCCTGCATTCACTCTCTCTCCATCCCTCCCCACCCAAGATACCCCAGCTTTTTGTTCTCACCTAGCAAACAGCTAACAATGGCCTGTTTCCTTTATCATCTTTACTTTTTTGCATATCTTTCCTTCATTTGTTCTATATCTCTCTGCATTATCGTCTATATCTCGTTTCCCTTTCTTTCAGTCTGAAGAACGGTCTTGATCTGAAACGTCACCCATTCCTTCTCTTAAAAGATGCTGCCTGTCCCGCTGAGTTACTCCAGCATTTTGTGCCTATCTTCGGTTTAAACCAGCATCTGCAGTTCCTCCCTACACAAAGGAATGTATTTGATTTTGCTTTAGAAACATAGAAACATAGAAAATAGGTGCAGGAGTAGGCTATTCAGCCCTTCGAGCCTGCACCGCCATTCAATATGATCATGGCTGATCATCCAACTCAGTATCCCGTACCTGCCTTCTCTCCATACCCCCTGATCCCTCTAGCCACAAGGGCCACATCTAACTCCCTCTTAAATATAGCCAATGAACTGGCCTCAACTACCTTCTGTGGCAGAGAGTTCAAGAGATTCACCGCTCTCTGCGTGAAAAATGTTTTTCTCATCGCGGTTCTAAAGGATTTCCCCTCTATCCTTAAACTGTCACCCTATATTCCTTGATTCTGTTAGCCCTGAGAGTTATATCTAACTCCCTCTTGAAAACATCCAGTGAATTGGCCTCCACTGCCTTCTGGGGCAGAGAATTCCACAGATTCACAACTCTCTGGGTGCAAAAGATTTTCCTCATCTCAGTCCTAAATGGCCTGCACCTTATTCTTAAACTGCGACCCCTGGTTCTGGACTCCCCCAATATCGGGAACATTTTTCCTGCATCTAGCCTGTCCAATCCCTCATGCTTTTGAAAAGTCTGGTTGTATAGTCAGCATTGTTTTGTACATTGGAGATCATGTCCCATGAATTTGAATGAGTTCCTTGAAGAAGTAACCAAGAAGAAACAAAGAACTGCAGATGCTGGTTCATACCAGAAATAGACACAAAGTGCTTGATTAACTCAATGGATCAGACGAGATGCTACCTGACCCACTGATTTTCTCCTGCATTTTATGTCCAACCAAGAAGATTGATGAGGACAGCATTGTAAACTATATAGATTTTAACATTAGGATTGATACGATCCCTTACAGTAGGCTGGAAGGTTAGATAGTATGGGATTTAGGGAGAGCTAGCTAACTGAATACAGATTTGGCTTGATGGTAGGAAACAGGAAGGTTGCTTTTCGGACTCAAGGTCTGTGACGTGTGATGTGCCTCAGAGTTTGGTGCGGGCCCCATTGTTGTTTGTCATCTATATCCACAATGTATGAGAATGTACAAGGCATCATTCATAGTCGGCCTACAGGGAGGAGGTCCAGCACTTAGCAGCATGGTCCGCTGACAACAACCTGGCCCTTAACTCCAAGAAGACCAAGGAGCTCATTGTAGACTTCAGGAACTCCAGGGGCGGCATGCACACCCCCATCCACATTAACGGGACGGAGGTGGAACGTGTTTCTAGTTTCAGGTTCCTGGGTGTTAACATCTCCGATGACCTCTCTTGGACCCACAATACCTCAACTCTGATCAAGAAGGCTCACCAGCGTCTCTTCTTCCTGAGGAGACTGAAGAAGGTCCATCTGTCTCCTCAGATCCTGGTGAACTTCTACCGCTGCACCATCGGGAGCATCCTTACCAACTGCATCACAGTATGGTATGGCAACTGCTCTGTCTCTGACCGGAAGGCATTGCAGAGGGTGGTGAAAATTGCCCAACGCATCACCGGTTCCTTGCTCCCCTCCATTGAGTCTGTCCAAAGCAAGCGTTGTCTGCGGAGGGCGCTCAGCATCGCCAAGGACTGCTCTCACCCCAACCATGGACTGTTTACCCTCCTACCATCCGGGAGGCGCTACAGGTCTCTCCGTTGCCGGACCAGCAGGTCCAGGAACAGCTTCTTCCCGGCGGCTGTCACTCTACTCAACAACGTACCTCGGTGACTGCCAATCACCCCCCCCCCCGGACACCCCCGGTTTTTGCATGACATCAAAATAGGTGGTATAATATAGTGGTCTATAGTGAAGATGGTTAGCAAGAATTACAGCAGGATCTTGAACAGCAGTGCAGGGAATGGCAAATGGAGGTTAATTCAGATAAGTGTGAGGTTGGATTGTGGGAAGTACCTTCAAAGTGAATGCTGGGACGATGGGGATTGCTGCAAAATAGAGGAAAAGGCAGAGTATGTGCATAGTTCCCTCAAGATACTGTTGCAGATAGAAAGGGTGGTGAAGAAGGCTTTTGGCATACTTGTCTTCATCAGTCATGGCAATGCATATGGAAGATGGGATATTATGGCATAATTATTCAAGACGTTGGTGAGGCTGCACTTGCTTTATTGTGTGCACAGATTACCCTGCTTCAGGAAACTTGCCATTAAGCTGGAGAGAGTGCAAAGGAGATTTACAAGGATGTTGCCGGGACTTGTGGGCCTGAACTACAGGGAGAGGTTGGTCAGACTATGACTTTATTCCTTGGAAAGCAGGAGGCTGATAAGTCATATGGTCATGTCATAAGTGATAGGAGTAGAATTAGGCCATTCGGCCCATCAAGTCTACTCCGTCATTTCATCGTGGCTGATCGATCTCTCCCTCCTAACCCCAGCCTCTGACCTCTGACACCTGTACTGATCAAGAATCAACCCATTTACAAAGATGGATAAAATCTTGAGGAGAATAGATAGGGTGAATTGACCTTAATACAACACCCTACAGTCCTTGACATTTCTGCTATGGGAAAAAGATTTTGTCTGTCTATCCTATCTATGCCGCTCAAAATGTTGCAAACTTCTATCATATCTCTCCTCAACCTCTGACATCCTAGGGAAAACAGACCAAATGTGTCCAACCTTTCCTTACAGATAATACCCTCTAATCCAGGCAGCATTTTGGTAAAACCTCTTCTGTACTCTTTCTTTTGATTGACTCCAATCCTTTTTGCTTGAGTTCTCAACCAATTTTTTAATATCCATATACTGTCCCTAAAATTCCACGGGACGAGAGTAAGAAGGACATGGAAAGATTTTTTTAAATCTGCAACCTAATTTTGGTATTGATTAAGCGATAAAAATATTAGCCAGTTCTCAAGAATAACTTAGAGCAGGAAACTGCAGATGCTGGAAATTTGAAACCAAAACTGAAAACAGTGGAACGATTCAGCAGTTCAGGCAGCATTTATGGTAGGAGAAATAGAATTAACACTTTGGGTCTTGGACTATTTATGGAACTGGGAATGTTAAGAAAATAAATATTTTAAGCTAAGAGACAGAGGGAATGTCTACGTATAATGCATACCAACTTGCCACGTAACATTTTCTAGTAGTTACCCTTTTGTTGTCTTTTAACCTCTCCGTTTCAAGTTGATTCTTTTGATATCTTCAACTGCTTATATTTAAAGTTATTGTTACCTTGACAATTGTAATCTGCACCTCATCATAGACGTTTCTTCTGTTCTCTCCATCATGCCTAGGGTTGGCAACTTCCTCACTTCCAAATAAGGGTCAAAAGGTAGGTGTAGACGGGGCATGTAAGGGACAATAAGGGACTGGTGTAGACGGGGCATGTTGGTCGGTGTGGGCACGCTATGTGACTCTGTATCCCAGGATTGATTCGATGGGACGGGAGGGAATGCGAGGGGTGGGGGAGAGGGGATGTGAAGGGGAGGGGAGGAAGAGGGAGAGGGGAGGGGATGGAGAGGGGAGGGTAGGAGAGGAGGGGAGAGGGAGCTGGAACAGCAACGTGAGGGGTGCAGTGGGGAGGAGGGGAGGAGAGTGGAAGAGGAGAATATTGAGGGAGAGGGGAGGGGAAGGGACGGAGTAGGAGAAGGGAGGGGATGGGGAGGGAGGGAGGGGTGGAGAGGGATGGGTGGAGAGGAAGGAGGAGTGGGAGATGTTATGAGAGGGGACGAAGAGAGAGAGGGGTCGGGAGGCGAGGGAGAGGGGAGGAGAGGGAGAGGGAGATGGGACAAGGCTTTGAGGGGCACGGTGGGTAAGAAGTGAGGAGAGTGGAAGAGTGAGGATATTGAGGGAGAGGAGTAGGGGACAGTGGGAGGGGTGACGGGGGGAGGAAGGGAGGGGGAGGTGACGGGACAGGACATTGAGGGAGAGGGAACGGGGACAGGAGGGTGATGGGGTTACAGAGACTGCGAAGAGGGGGTCAGGAGGGGAGGGGAGGGGTCTGGACAATAGACAATAGACAATAGGTGCAGGAGTAGGCCATTCAGCCCTTCGAGCCAGCACCGCCATTCAATGTGATCATGGCTGATCATCCACAATCAGTACCCCATTCCTGCTTTCTCCCCATATCCCCTGACTCCACTATCTTCAAGAGCTGCCGTCTGTGAGGGAATCCCCGTTCCAGCGCAGGTCCGCAGAAACAGCAGGTACAGTAAACACAGTACCTGGGAACAAAGGGGAAGCCTCCATTGTGTCCGGAAACGTGGCCGTCGGGCAGGACTTCAGGTCAGACTGAAGCGCAGGGGACTTCGGCCCCCTCTCCCAACTATCCTACTGGCTAATGTACAGTCCCTTGAAAACAAAGTGGAGGACTTAAGGGCAAGACTGCTTTATCAAAGGGAGCTGAGGGAATGCTCTGTGTTCTGTTTCACAGAGACATGGCTCACCCCCAGCTCCCCAGACTCAGCGGTCCAGCCTGAAGCGTTCTCCATCCACCGCATGGACCGTACACTGGCATCTGGGAAAGGGAGAGGGGGGGCGTCTGCCTCATGGTCAACTCTGCGTGGTGTTCAGACGTGACAGTCCTGTCCAACTCCTGCTCTTCACACCTCGAACATCTGGCGGTGAAGTGCCGTCCCTTCTACCTCCCGAGAGAATTCACCTCCGTTATCCTGACCGCGGTCTACATCCCACTCCAGGCAGACGTCCGTCTGGCACTGGAGGAGCTGCACGCCATGGTCAACAAACACCAGACGTCTTACCCCGAGGCATTTACCACCATTGCTGGGGACTTCAATAAGGCGAACCTCAAGAAATCACTCCCCAACTTCCACCAACATGTCTCCTGCTGCACCAGAGGACCTAACACCCTCGACCACTGCTACACCACCATCAAGAATGCTTATCGTTCTATCCCTCGCCCTCACTTCGGTAAGTCCGACCATACCGCGGTGCTGCTTCTTCCTGCCTACAAGCAGCAATTAAAGAGCGCACCCCCAGAGGTGAGGACAGCACAGAGCTGGTCGGGGGGGGGGGGGGGGGGGGGGGGGGGGCAGACGAATAACTCCAGGACTGTTTGGAGTCTGTAGACCTTGGCAATGTTCAAGGACTCGGCAACGGACTTGAACGAATATGCCACAGTCGTTACAGACTTCATAAAGAAATGTGTGGAGGACTGCATCCCTACAAAAACCTTCTGAGTGTTTCCCAATCAGAAACCTTGGATGAACTTTGAGATCCGCACTCTCCTGAAGTCCAGACACAGGGCATTCACCTCCAATGATACAGTGGCCTACATGAAATCCAGATACGACCTTGGTAAGGCCATCAAAAAGGCCAAAAGGGACTTCTGCTCCAAACTGGAGGACGAGACAGATGTTCGGCAGCTGTGGCAGGGTCCTGAATGCAATCACCTCCTACAAGGCAAAACCAGGAGGCAGCTCGAATGCCGGTGTAACATCACTCCCTGACGAGCTCAATGCGTTTTACGCACGCTTTGACAGGGAGAATACTGATGTGCCTTCCCGATCCCCCATTCGCTGTGATGGCATTTCAGTCTCAGTCACAGAGGCCGATGTCAGGAAATCCTTCAGAGGGGTGAACCCCCGACAAGCACCTGGACCTGATGGTATACCCGGTCGTGTTCTAAAAACCTGTGCGGACCAACTGGCGGGAGTTTTTACGGAAATTTTCAACCTCTCACTTCTGAGGTCTGAGGTCCCCACCTGCTTTAAAAGGGCATCAATTATACCGGTGCCCAAGAAGAGTAAGGTGACGTGCCTCAATGACTATCGACCAGTGGAACTAACGCCGGTGGTGATGAAGTGCTTTGAGAGGTTGATCATGGAGCAAATCAACTCCTACCTCGACAAAAACCTGGACCCACTGCAGTTCGCATACCGCCACAACAGATCAACAGGTGGATGCGATCTCGCTGGCCCTCCACTCCGCACTGGACCACTTGGACAACAAAAACTCAAATGTCAGGCTGTTATTCATTGATTACAGCTCGGCATTTAACACAATCATCCCCTCCAAACTGGTTACCAAACTCGCAGAACTGGGTCTCTGCGCATCCCTCTGCAACTGGATCCTCGACTTCCTCGTCCACAGACCACAGTCTGTTCGTATTGGTGGAAATGTGTTAGCCTCGATAACAATCAGCACGGGAGCACCTCAAGGCTGCGTGCTCAGCCCCCTGCTGTACTCACTCTATACCCATGACTGCGTAGCGAACCACAGTGCGAACTCCATCATCAAGTTCGCTGACGACACCACTATTGTGGGGCGTATCACTGATGGGGATGAGTCAGAGTACAGAAGAGAGATCGAGCAACTGTCCATATGGTGCCAGCGCAATAACCTGGCCCTCAACACCAGCAAAACCAAGGAACTGATAGTGGACTTGGAAGGAGTAGGAGGGGGACCCACAGCCCCATTTATATCAACGGGTCGATGGTTGAAAGGGTCAAGAGCTTCAAATTCCTGGGCGTGCACATCTCTGAAGATCTTTCTTGGTCCGAGAACACTACGCAATTATCAACAAATCTCATCAGCGCCTCTACTTCCTGAGAAGATTACGGAGAGTCGGATTGTCAAGGCAGACTCTCTCTAACTTCTACAGGTGCACAGTCGAGAGCATGCTGACCGGTTGCATCGTGGCTTGGTTCGGCAATTTGAGCGCCCTGGAGAGGAAAAGACTACAAAAAGTAGTAAACACTGCCCAGTCCATCATCGGCTCTGACCTTCCTTCCATCGAGGGGATTTATCGCAGTCGCTGCCGCAAAAAGGCTGGCAGTATCATCAAAGACCCACACCATCCTGGCCACACACTCATCTCCCTGCTACCTTCAGGTAGAAGGTACAGGAGCCTGAAGACTGCAACAACCAGGTTCAGGAATAGCTACTTCCCCTCAGCCATCAGGCTATTAAACCTGGCTCGGACAAAACTCTGATTATTAACAACCACTTTCTGTTATTTGCACTTTACCAGTTTATTAATTCATGTGTGTATATATTTATATCATGATATATTGACACATTTATCTGTTTTGTAGTAAATGCCTACTATTTTCTGTGTGCTTAAGCAAAGCAAGAATTTCATTGTCCTATACAGGGACACATGACAATAAACTCCTAACTAACTCTTCAATTCAAGCCCTATCTAGCTATCTCTTGAAAGTATCCAGAGAACCAGCCTCCACCGCCCTCTGAGGCAGAGAATTCCACAGACTTACATCTCTCTGTGTGAAAAAGTGTTTCCTCATCACTGTTCTAAATGGATTACCTCTTATTCTTAAACTGTGGCCCCTGGTTGTGGACTCCTTGAACATTGGGAACATGTTTCCTGCCTCTCTCGTGTCCAAACCCTTAATAATCTTATATGTTTCAATAAGATATCCTCTCATCCTTCTAAACTCCAGAGTATACAAGCCCAGCCGCTCCATTCTCTCAGCATATGACAGTCCCGCCATCCCGGGAATTATCCTTGTAAACCTACACTGCACTCCCTAGCAAGAAGGTCCTTCCTCAAATTTGGAGACCAAAACTGCACACAATACTCCAGGAGTGGTCTCACTAGGGCCCTGTACAACTGCAGAAGGACCTCTTTGCTCCTATACGCAACACCTCTTGTTATGAAGGCCAGCATGCCAATCGCTTTCTTCATTGCCTGCTGGACCTGCCTGCATACTTTCATTGACTGATGAACAAGGACCCCCAGATCCCGTTGTACTTAAGTAGGATTGAGCATAGTAATATTTTTACAGAATTATATGCAAAAAATGAATTTCACTGTACTAATGAGCCTATCCCACAGGCGATTTTTTAGGCAACTACAGGCAACTAGTTTGTCACCACATGTTCGCTGGTGGTCACTGGGAGTAGTCTCCTCAGTCGAGCAAAATGTCGTAGCGTCTTTCTGGTCACCACTAAATCTTCAACATGTTGAAAATTTTTCGGCGACGGTGGGTTTGACGCCAATGAGCGTAGCTTGTCTTCTGACGTAGGTACTGTCGTAGGTACGCCAGGATGACGTAGGTTGTCGCCGGTTTTTCGGCGACCTGCTACAACTATGACAGTTCCCGGCAGTTGCCTAAAAAATCGCCAAGTGGGACATGCCCATTAGACACACTTGACAATAAAGTACCATTGAACCATTGCACCTTAAAACACATTTGTTTCCTCACGTCTATGGTTTATTGAAACATCCTCAACTTGAAAGTCTGATACTTATTTTCCTCCTCACTGATGTCGCCTGACCTGCTGATTGCTTTTGGAATTGTCTGTTTGTGACCAGGAATAACTCTCCTCCACTTTGTTGAAACTGAGGCAAGGAAACTTTCACACCCACCTGACAGAATAAACATGGTCTGAATATTACAGTTGCAGCTTTTAATAGCCTGATGGGTGTTGGGGAAAAGTATGGACTTTCCAGTTTTCAGGCTCCGATACATTCTTCCTGAAGGCAGGAGTGAAATGAGCGTATGGCCAGGGTGGTGTGTCTCTGATAATGCTGGCTGGCTGGCTGCCTTATTAAGGCTTTTTGATCTACTCCTATATCTCGCTTCGATGGTGGGGAGGTCCGTACCGATGATTGACAGGCATGGCAAGTTGCAAATATGAAATAAATAAGGTCATAAGATCATAAATGATAGTAGTAGAATAAGGCCATTCGGCCCATCGAGTCTACCCCGCCATCCAATCATGGCTGATCTATCTCTCCCTCCTAACCCCATTCTCCTGCCTTCATCCCATAACCTCTGACACATGTACTAATCAAGAATCTATCTATCTCTGCCTTACAAATATTCACTGACGGCCTCCACAGTCTTCTGTGGCAAAGAATTCCAGGCTATCATCTTCAGTCCTAGACTCTCCCACTAGTGGAAACATCCTCTCCACGTCCACTCTATCCAAGCCTATCACTATTCTGTATGTTTCAATGAGGTTTCCCCTCATTCTTCTAAACTCCAGCAAGTACAGGCCCAGTGCCGACAAACGCTCATCATAGATAACCTACTCATTCCTGGGATCATTCTTGCAAACCTCCTCTGGACCCTCTCCAGAACCAGCACATCCTTCCTCAGATATGGTGCCCAAAATTGCTCGCAATATTAAAAATGCGGCCTGACCAGCGTCTTATAGAGCTTCAGCTTTATCCCTGCATTTGTATACAAGCCCTCTTGAAATAAGTGCTAGCATTGTCTGAAGAAGGGTCTGGACCTGAAACGTCACCCGTTCCTTCTCTCCAGAGATGCTGCCTGTCCCTCTGAGTTACTACAGTTTTTTATGTCTATCTTCTAGCATTGAGTTTGCTTTCTGTACTACCGATTCGACTTGCAGATTAACTTTGGGAATCCTGCACCAGCACTCCCAAGTTCCTTTGCACCTCCGATTTCTGGATTCTCTCCCCATTTCGAAAATGCTGTAGTCTACGCCTTTATTCCTACTACGAAATGCATGACTTCACACTTTGCTACACTATATTCCAGTTGCCACTTCTGTTGTTTTATTTAGTTGTCAACTAATGCAATAATGATGATTGTGAATTTTGGCTTAACACAAAAGTGTTATTTATTTCACAAATTGAATCTACCACAAAAGGTTGTAATTTCAGTCACACATAACATGATTTCCTTGTAAGGCATTCTGAAGAGACTCAAAAAGGAATCTCAATAACCAAGGCAGCTTAGGAAGCATTAATAGAGTAGCAACTGATACAATTTTCTTGGAAGCACTCATACTGAAACAATTTTCTTTTTTGAGAGGATCAGTATTTTGTGCAATCTGTAAGGGATGAAGTTTTGCTTTGAATAGCAAGCAACAAGTCTTCCATTGTCCATACAGAATGTATAAAATGTTTCTTCTCTATATTTACAGTCACATAAGGGCAGCACGGTGCGCAGAGGTCGAGTTGCTCGTTGCTGCCTTACAGTGCTTGCAGTGCCAGAGACCCGGGTTTAATGACTACGGGTGCTGTCTGTACGGAGTTTTATACGTTCTCCCCATGACCTGCGTGGGTTTTCTCCCAATCTCCAAAGACGCACAGGTTTGTAGGTTAATTGGCTTGGTATGAGTGTAAATTGTCTCTAGTGTGTTAGGATTTTGTTAATGTGCGGAGATCTGTGCTGGTGCTGGTCGGCTGTGGGCTGGAGGGCCTGTTTCCACACTGCATCTCTAAACTTACTAAACTAAACTAAACATCAATTGCTATTGATTCTACAGAAGCTGCATAAATTCCCCCACACAACTTTCCCTTCAGGTTGCATTCAGATTCACTGAACATTTTGAAACTCTATCCCAATTTAATACCCCATTATTTCGTAACGTGCAATATTTTATGAACATTATTGCATGCTGTAATGGGCTACAAAGTGAAATCAGACAGTATCAGTGGCAACAGCCGTCTTCTTATTGATCAGCTCAATGGCAGCTCATTCAATATACCCACCACCCTCTGAGTGACAAGGTTGATTTGTGTGTTTTTATTCTATCCTGCCCCTCTCTCCTTAAACCTATGTCGTCTGGTTGTTGATTCCCCTACTCTGGGTAACAGACCCTGTGCATTCACCCTATCTATTCCCCTCATGATTTTGTACACCTCAAAAAGATCACCCCCTCATCCTTCTGATCTCCAAGTAATAAAGTCCTAGCCTCCTCAACCTCTCCCAATGACTCAGCCTCTCAAATCCTGGCATATCTTGGTTGGCATGGATGTGTTAGGCAGAAAGGCTTGTTTTAATGCTGTGTGACTATGACTTTTTGAACCTCCGAAACACAACTAAGCAAGTTTAGAAGGATGAGGGGAACCACATTGAAACTTACCAAAGTGAAAGGCCTGGATAGAGTGGATGTGGGGAGGATGTTTCCACCAGTGGGTGAGTCTAGGACTAGAGGGCACAGCCTCAGAATAAAAGGACATACTTTTAGAAAGGAGATGAGGAGGAATTTCTTTAGTCAGGGGGTGGTGAATCTGTGGAATTCATTGCCACAGACGGCTGTGGAGGCCGTCAATGGATATTTTTAAGGCAGAGATTGTCAGATTTTTGATTGGTAAGGGTATCAGAGGTTACGGTGAGAAGGCAGGAGAATCGGGTTGAGAGAGAAGGATAGATTAGCCACGATTGAATGGCGGAGAGAACTTAATGAACGGAATGGCCTAATTCTTCTCCTATCACTTATGAATTTACGAACATAAGATCTTAACAATCTTTTATTGCTATCCTAATAGTGTAATTGAGCCTATACCAATGCTATATTTGAAAACCCACATGAAAAAAGCCGAAGAATTGATATCGCTTCTTGCTGTAAAATAACTCCCTTTGCATGGTGCACTGAAAGATGAAATGTAACTATTTATCACCTTTATACTCAAATCCTGGTGTAATGCTGTGTTAATATATGAATGTGAGCAAAAAGAAAAGAACCTAACTTACATCAACCTTGTGAGCCGTAACAAATGGCTTCTACCTAATACAAATCTACAACTAGAGTAAAGTGCAGCAAGTGACATTGAGCAAAAATATTTATTTAGCTGCCCCTACAAAGTTGGCACAATAATTTGTACTAACATCTTTTCTTTGTCCTCACTTCAGTTAACTTATTGCCTTGTAATAAATACATGTTTATTGCTCTTCAGAAGACAGTCCACTCAATTAAACAGAGTGACCACTTACATTTACAGAAAAGCTCATAATCCACTGTCTAAATATTTGGAATTCCAAATGGTTCTGCTTCTGCCTCACTGAATAATGTTTGCTCTGCTCTCTTTCCTTTCATCAGGGCCTGGTTTCTGTGCTCCATTTCCATTTACCTATATATCATTCTGCATAACATCTTAAAAACAGTGGCACATCGGTAGAGCTGCTGCCGCACAGCGCCAGAGACCCAGGTTCGATCCTGACCCCAGGTGCTGTCTGAGCAGAGCTTGTACATTTCTCCCTGTGACCACGTGGGCTTTCTCTGGGTACTCCATTTCACTTCCACATTCTAAAGATGTGCAGGCTTGTAGGTTAATTGGCTTCGGTAAATAGCCCGTGGTGTGTAGGACATAGAACTAGTGAACGGGTGATCATTGGTCAGCATGGACTCGGTGGGTCGTGAGGGTTAGACACAGTACCACTAAACTAAACTAAACTAAACTAATCTAAGGTACAAAGACAAGAAAAGTGTAACACCTGAAAATGTTGTATGTCTGTATCTCTAAATCAAATAAAAGAATATTGATGAATTGGTGGGAAAAACATCCAATAGTCCCTAAAATCTGCTAATCCAGCACCTCGAGCAGTTGAAGGGTTTCCAGCTGTCCAAGTTTGTTCTTTACTGAGAAATACTGAGAAATTAAATACTGAGAAACAACATGCGGTGAAGTCCATAAACAGCTGTAAGATGAACTGATCAGATCAACCAGTGTCAGTGGTGTTGGTTGAAGTGTTAATCAGGAACAAGGACATTATCCCGTCCTGGTACAACTTCTGCCTTGGTATATAGTATGAGGCCACTTAATATCCTATGCAAACGGAAGAAACGTTGTCCTTTGTTGCCTTCACCAAGTGCTGTGTAGTGATGCTCACTGTAATAGTGATACTTAGTGCAGAAGTTAGTGGAATTATATTTTGCAAGTGCAAAGCTATCAAATTCTGCATTTAAAGAAAATTGATTTCTATTGCTGAATGACAAACAATGGCTAACTTGCTGCCATGTATTAAATAGTGCCTTTTTGCTCTCCCAAACGTCAGTCTACTAAATTGGATTTACATTTCCAGAAAAAACTTATAATCCACTATTCAAAATATTTGAAATTCCAGATGGTTCTGCATCTGGTTTACCAAATAATCTTTGCTGTGTTCCCTTTCCACTCACTCAGGGCTAAGTGTTGCAATAAAGTGCCTGCCAATGTGCAGAAAACAAAGAACTGCAGATGCTGGTTTATACCAAAGACAGACACAAAGTACTGGAGTAACTCAGCGGGTCAAGCAGCATCTCTGGAGAAAAGGAATAGGTGACGTTTGGGGTCGGAACCCAATTTAAGACTGAATTCATTAGTTCTAATCGCAGTTATGAAAAAAAGCCACCAATTTCAATCTGACTGTGTATGTGTGTGTGTGTGTGTGTGGAAATAGCTTGTGGTGGCAATGTCAGGGAGACCGAGCCGGGTTGATTCAAAGGGGGGTTAGGTTGAGTGGGTTAACATAGAAACATAGAAAATACGTACAGGAGTAGGCCATTCGGCCTTTGAGCCAGCACCGCCATTCAATATGATTATGGCAAATCATCCCGAATCAGAACCTTGTACCAGCTTTTTCGCCATATCCCTTGATAGCGTTAGCCCTAAGAGCTATACCTAATTCTCTCTGTTTAATACATGCAGTAGGACCTCATTGCTCCTATACTCAAATCCTCTCGCTATGAAGGCCAATATGCCATTTGCTTTCTTCACAGCCTGCTGTACCTGCATGCTTACTTTTAGTGACTGATGTACAAGGACACCTAGGTCTCATTGCACCTTCCCTTTTCCTAATCTGACACCATTCAGATAATAATCTGCCTTCTTGTTCTTGCCACCAAAGTTGATAAACTCACATTTATCCACATTATACTGCATCTGCCATGCATCTGCCACTCACCTAACTTATCCAAGTCACCCTATAGCCTCATAGCATCCTCCTCGCCGCCCACAGTGTCATCCAGTTTTGTATCACCTGAAAACCTGGAGATGTTACATTTAATTTCCTCGTCTAAATCGTTAATATATATTGTAAATAACTGGGGTCCCAGTACTCCTTGTGGCACCCCACTACTCATTGCCTGCCATTCGGAAAAGGACCTGTTAATTCCTACTCTTTGCTTCCTGTCTGCCAACCAGTTCTCTATCCATGTCAATACCCTACCCCCAATACCATATGCTCTAATTTTGCACACTAATCTCTTTTATGGGACCTTGTCAAATATTTTTTAAAGTCCAGATACAGCACATCCACTGGCTCTTCCATATCCGTTCTACTTGTTACATCCTCAAAAAATTCCAGAAGATTAGTCAAACATGATTCCCCCATAAATCCACGCTAACTTTGACCGATCCTGTCACTGCCTTCCAAATGCGCTGCTATTACATCTTTAATAATCGACTCAAGCATCTTCCCCATGACCGATGTAAGGCTAACTGGTCTATAATTCCCTGTTTCCTCTCTCCCTCCTTTTATAAAAAGTGGGGTTACATTAGCTATCCTCCAGTCCACAGGAACTGATCCAGAGTCTATAGAACATTGGAAAATAATCACCAATGCGTCCACGATTTCTAGGGCCACCTCCTTGAGTACTCTGGGATACAGACCATCAGGCCCTGGGGATTTATCTGCCTTCAGTCCCAACTGTTTACCTAACACCATTTCTTGACTAATGTGAATTTCCTTCAGTTCCTCCTTCCCACTAGGTCCTCAGTCCCATAGTATTTCTGGGAGATTGTTTGTGTCTTCCTTAGTGAAGACAGAACCAAAGTACTGGTCTGCTTTTTCCTCGATTTCCATTATAAATTCACCTGTTTCTGACTGTAAGGGACCTACATTTCTCTTCACTGATCTTTTCCTCTTCACATATCTAAAGAAGCTTTTACAGTCAGTTTTTATATTCCCCACAAGCTTTCTTTCATGCTCTATTTTCCCCCTCTTAAGGAACCCCTTTGTCCTCTGTTGAATTCTAAAACTTCTGCCAGTCCTCTGGTTTGCTGCTTCCCATGACCAATTTATATGCCTCTTCTATGGATTTAACACTATCCTTAATTTCCCTCGTTAGGCACGGTTTAGCCGCCTTCCCTTTTTATTTTTACGCCAAACAGGGATGAACAATTGTTGTAATTCATCCATGCGATCTTTACATCCTTGCCATTGCTTATCCACCATCAACCCTTTAAGTTTCATTTGCTAGTCTATCCGATCCAATTCCCGTCTCATACCATCAAAGTCACCTTTCTTTAAGTTCAGGACTCTTGCCTCTGAATTAACCGTCACTCTCCATTTTAATGCGCAATTAATTTAATGCAGGGCTGCGATCAGTCCGGGTTCATTGTCATAAGGTGAGAGCACCGGGCAGACATTGAAAGATACTCAGACCCCAGCACACACTTAATATAGACACAAAATGCATGAGTAACTCAGCGGGTTAGGCAGCATCTCTGGAGAAACAGGATGGGTTATCCTTTTAATCCAGAGATGCTGCCTGCCCCGTTGAGTTACTCCGGCACTTTGTGTCTATCTTAAGTGTCTTCCAATGTTGTGTGCTGGGGTCCTAGTCTGGGAATTGCAATCTCAACCTTATCACGAGGAGATGAGGGTGAAACTACTGCCCAAAGTAATACCTATGTTACAAATAAAATCTGTAGGAAGTATTATATAATTTGTACATATGCAAATCATATATACTGTATGAGGGCAGAACAGCAGTCGTGGAGCTGGTAGAGCTGCTAACTCACAGCACCAGAGACGCAAGTGTGATCCTGACCTTTGGTGCTGTTTGGTGTGGAATTTGCACGTTTTTCCTGTGTCTGTGTGGGTTTCTTCAGGGTTCTCCAGTTTCTTCCAACATCCCAAAGACGTGCGGGTTTGTAGGTTAGTTTGTAGGTCTCTAAAAAGTGAAATGCTCCCAAAGTGCAGGGTGTCGATGAGAAAGTGGAATAAGTTAAAACTAGTGTGAATGGGTGATCGGTGGTCAGTGTGGACTTGATGGATGGAAGGTCCTGTTTCGATGTTCATTTTTGTTTGGTTTAGAGATACAACGTGGAAACAGGCCCTTTGGCCCACCGAGTCCATGCCAACCAACAACCACCCATACGCTTGTTCTATCCTACGCACAAGGGACAAATTTACAGAGTCTAATTAACCTGCACAACCTTGGGAAGAAACCAGAGCACCTGGAGAAAACCTACGCACTCACAGGGAGAACATGCAAACTCCATACAGACAGCACCTGTAGTCAGGATCAACCCGGTTCTTTGGCGCTGTAAGGCAGCAACTCTACCTCTGTGCCACTTTGCCCCCGCAATGCTGCAGTATCTCGGAACTAATTTTAGATATATCAATAAAAAATGAATGAAATCAATTGTAGAAAAGAATGCCAGTTATAAAATGGAGGCCCAGGATCAGCAGGAAAGGGAGAGAAGGGTGGGGGTTCAGAAGAAGAAAACTGGATATGCAAGAAATCCTGACAAAGTTCACATTGTCATGACCTGCTTTTTCCACTCTTCTTGGGCAAGGACATTGTAGGTTGCCAGGGGGAAATGTCAGTGAAGAGATCTGCAGCCAGGGACTATTCGGAACAGTTCCAGGCAGTGCCTCAGGAGTAGAGGTGTGAGAATGCAGGATCGTTAATCTGACCTCCGGTTCTGAAGAAGGGTCTTTGACCTGAAATGTTAACTCTGTTTATCATTCCAACGCGTGACACGCTGATTGTTTCCAGCTTTTTCTTTTCTGTTTATATTTCAGATTTCCAGCATTTACAGGCATTTTTTTGCCTTTCCTTCACTGGCCACCAGTGATGTGGAGGGAAACCAGGAGGGATTGTAGGTTTGGAGGTCGGATGTCAGCTGTTCATTGGAGATTAATTCTAACCCTCCTGCTTGACAAGCAATTGTATGAATCACTGCCCACTGTTTCATTTGGAGATATAGTGTTGAAATAGGCCCGTTGACCCACCGAGCCCGTGCCAATCAACGATCACCTGTACCCTGGTTTTATGTTATCCAGTTTTGGCATCCTCATGTCAAAAGGAATAGGAGTAGAATTAGGCCATTCGGCCCTTCAAGTCTACTTTGCCATTCAATCATGGCTGATCTATCTCTCCCTCCTAACCCCATTCTCCAGCCTTCTCCCATAACCTCTGACACACGTACTAATCCAGAATCAATCTATCTCTGCTTTAAGAATATCCACAGACTTGGCCTCCACAGCCTTCTGTGGCAAAGAATGCCACAGATTCACCATTGTCCATATAACTAAGGAGAAACTAACAAGGGAAAAAATAACTAGGGACAATTTACAGAAGCCAATTAACCTACAAGCCTGCATGTCTTAGGAATGTGGGAGGAAACTGGAGCACCCGATGAAAACCCACACGGTCACAGAGAGAATGTACCAACTCCATACAGACAGGACCCATTGTCAGGATCAAAGCCGGGACTCTAGCGCTGTAAGGCAGTAACTCTACCTCTGCACCACCATGCTGTTGTCTATGGCATTGCTAATATTGTATCACCTTGAACCTCATCTCCCATTCCCCATGTAGAATAAGCTGCAATTTCTTATCTCGTGTGTCATTGTAATCTACGATATCTAACAATGACTTCAGTTCAGTTTAGTTTATTGTCATTGTGTACCGAGGTACAGTGAAAAGCTTTTTGTTGCGTGCTAACCAGTCAGCAGAAAGACAATACATGATTACAATCGATCCATTTACAGTGTAGAGATATGTGATAGGGAATAGTGCAAGGTAAAGCCAGCAAAGTCCAATCAAGGATAGTCAGAGGGTCATCAAAAAGATAGATAGTAGTTCAGCACTGCTCTATGGTTGTGGTAAGATGGTTCAGTTGCCTGATAAGAACTGGGAAGAAACTGTCCCTGAATCTGGTGGTGTGCGTTTTCACACTTCTATACCTTTTGACTGATGGGAGAGGGGAGAAGAGGGAGTGGCAAGGGTACGATTCATCTTTGATTAGGCTGCTGGCCTTGCTGAGGCAGCGTGAGGTATAAATGGAGTTAATAGAATTTGATTATTATTAGAATGGATTTGATTATTCTCATTAACAAGGTCAGTTTGTATTAGTTGAGTATATACAGTAAATCCCATGGATGGAGCAGACAATGACACATGCTATATATGTTTTTGTTGCAGTTTTTACAGGATTTTGCAGTTTTGTCTGCATCATCTTGTTGTTTCCACATATTTTCCATGTCAATCTGGGCCTTACTCCATCTCTAGTTCTTTTCTGAAGATAGGCACAAAAAGCTGGAGTAACGCAGCAGGTCAGGCAGCATCTCTGGAGAAACGGTGGAGCAGCAGTAGAGTTGCTGCCTTACAGCGTCAGAGACCCGGGTTCGATCCTGACAAGTGCCGACTGTACGGAGTTTGTACGTTCTGCCCATGAAGCGGTTTCCTCCACGTTCCAAAGACTGTACAGATGTGTAGGTTAATTGCCTTCAGTAAAGTTATAAATTGTCTGGGATGTGGGAGTGTGTGTGGAATTGTCTGTGTGTGGGATTGTGTGAGGATCGCTGGCCAATGGACTGAAGGGCGTGTTTTCATGCTGTATCTCTAAACTAAAAACTAAACTAAAAGGAATAGGTGATGTTTCGGATTGAGACCCTTCTTCAGACTGAGTCAGGGGAGAGGAAAACTCAAGGTATGAAAAGATACAGAAGCTGCGGCTTTTGTGTCTGCCATTTTGGGTCAGTCTTTGGTGTAAATCAGCATCTTCAGTTCCTATCCACACCTCTAGCTCTCTGTTCCTTGAACTCTCATCAGCATACTCCCTCGGGCAAGTACAGACTTTCCACTGGGAAAACTTTGACCCATTTCATCAATTTGTCTATTGGCACAATGATCATGTTTGTAGCCAGTAACCACCACAGAGATGAAGCAATGAATGTTATTTGAATGTGGTCCAAGGTCCATGAAGTGGCAGTGAACTCTCCATTAGGGCAAGGTTCATCAGTGCTGGGATCCTGTTGCATGCATATGAGATATCTATGAATATTATCTGCAAATTCCTTCTCATAAGCAGAATACCATGGGTCAACAGGACATATTTTCAGGGTGAGGCATAGTAAATAACACCCACCAATCGCAGGTTAAATGGTTCTCTCCCCGTAAATTATGTGAGAAAGTTTCTTGTTCATAAGTGATAGGAGAAAAATTAGGCCACTCGACCCATCAAGTCTACTCCACCATTCAATCATGGTTGATCAATCTCTCACTCCTATCCCCATTTTCCTGCTTGCTCCTCACAACCACTGATAAAAATTGAGTGGTGGCTGTATTTATTGTCTGAAATAGGCAAGTACAATAAGTCTAAGGCGAGGGGTTGGCAGGGAGTGATCTCTCAGAAGCAGTATATGGTTCATATGTTCTCTTTTTAGACTTTAGAGCAACAGAGCGGAAACAGGCCCTTCGCTCCACCAAGTCCGTACCGACCCTGTACCCTAGCACTATCTTACACTATCCATTTTATTAACGTACATCTTCCATCCTTCCCATGAGCATCGAGGTAAACCCATTCATCTGAACACGAGGGTCCTGCTACAATATTTTATTTGATCTCCAATCCAAAAACACACTTCCTGCCTCACCCACGTCCTGAGGGACTTAATCCCGTCGGCATTTGCGTGCCAACATGTCTATACCAGCTCCTATTCTTTTACCTACGAACATCACCTTGCCATCACAGTAGAACTAACTTCTTCTGGATAACTCACAGGTTTGAGTAACAGAGTTTATTGACTCACAAGGATATGACACTTACCATAAGTATCACAATAATTACAAAACAGACATCCGATTACAAAACAGATTGATTGGCACATATTGAATTGGTTCTTGGTTTCTTGGTCCTCCAAAATATTCCAAATGGAATTTAAACTGGAGGTGATGGAGGGAGGACTTAAGCCAGAAAGGGTTTTTGGGAAGAAAGAGCTACCTTAAATTTAGTTGCATCTGGTTGGGTAACTATGGTAGGGTGGAGATTATTTCATGCTTTAATTGTGCGGGGGAAGAACGAATTGCTGTATACATCTGACTTGGTAGCTGGAATCACAAAATTGGATCGAATGCCCTCGTCTGCTCCTGATTGGTTTGGGTTTGGTGTAGGTCTTGTAATCTATGTCGAGCTGACCATTTAACATTTTGTAAAAACAGGTCAAACGGTGAGCTTCACGTCTGTCTTGGAGAGGGTTCCACCCCAGAGAATTCAGAAGTTTGGTAACACTCGCTTCTCTCTCATAGGTGTTAGTAACAAATCGAGCTGCATGTCTTTGGACACGTTCGATGGAAGAAATGTTTTTATTTGTGTATGGGTCCCATGCTGCAACTGCGTAGTCCAAATGAGGTCTAACGAGGGTGAAGTATAGCTTCTCCTTGACAGAAGTTGAACAATGATGAAAGTTGCGCCTCAGAAAATTTAGGACACCTGTTGCTTTCACCGTTGCATGATGAGTCTGACCATTCCAACGCAGATCATTCTGCAATTTGATGCCAAGATACTTGGTTTGTTTGGATTCTTCAAGGGTGGCACCAAGTATATTGTAAGATGTTTCGCCTGGATTCCTCTTTCTGGTGACACGCATAGTTTCACATTTGGAAGGGTTGAACTGCATGCCCCATTGTTGTGACCACTCAACCATTGGTTCGAGATCCTTTTGGAGAGCATCTTCATCATCAGCTGACTTAATTGGACGGTACAGCAAACAATCATCAGCGAATAGTCTGGTCATACTTGCGACTTTTTCATGGATGTCATTTATGTAAAGCAAAAACAGATGTGGGCCAAGTACTGTGCCCTGAGGTGTACCACTCAACACTGGATGCCAATTGGAGCTCTTTCCGTTCACACACACACACGCTGAAGACGTTTTGTCAGGAAACTGGAAATCCATCGTTTCGTGTTGGAACGAATACCATAGAAGTCAAGCTTCCGAAGCAGTCTCTGGTGTGGGATGACATCAAATGCTTTAGAAAAGTCCAGCACTACTAAATCTGTGATGAAGGTGATCATCAAGGTGCTTGGCCAGGTCATTTGTCGTCAGGATAAGCTGAGACTCACATGATCTATGCCTCCTAAATGCATGTTGGTTGTCAGCAGGAATGTTATGTTTGCTCACGTGTTGCATCAGATTACTATCAATTAAATGCTCCAGCAGTTTGCAGCAAGTACTTGTTAATGAAACAGGACGATAATTCGCTGGGTTGGTGGTTGAACCCTTCTTAAAGAGAGGAGTGATGTTAGCCTTCCTCCAATCCAGCAGAACATCACCCGAGTCAAGCGATTGTTGGAAAATGAACTGCAAAACTGGAGCCATTTCTTCAGCCGCGATCTTGAGGGCTTGAGGGCTGTTCAAGAAGTGAGCAGTATACCGTCTCAGAGTTATTCTTGGTAACTGTGGTCTTCTGAGTTCTTAATAGCGCTGTCTTCATCGTCGACTGATCAAGATGCAAAGCCAAAGCAAGCCAACATTAAGGCTGACATTAGCTCTACTTCATAGAGTTCTGTTAGCTGCCTACTTTTCCACCCTATTCCAATGTCCTGACTGTATTAATTAATTATCAGAATTTGAGTCCAGGAGGATGAGGGGGAGTTGGAAAGTGCAGGGAGGATTTACAAGGATTTAGCTAGGACTCGAGAGCCTGAGCTACAGGGAGAGGTTGAGCAGGCTAGGACATCGTTCCTTGGAATGCAGGAGGATGAGGGATGATCATAAAGAGGAATACAAGACCGAGAATTAGATATGGTAAACGCAATCTTTTACCTCGAGTAAGGGATCAAGAACCAGATAACATAGGTTTAAGTTGAGGGGGGATAGATTTAATAGGAATCAGAGGGGCAACTTTTTTGTACACAAAGTGTGGTAGGTATATGGAAACCAGTGCCAGAGGAGGTAGTTGAAACAGGTACTATCACACCATTTACAATATATGTTGGCAGATTCAGGAATAGGATAGGTTTAAGGATAAGGGTCAAACGTAGGCAGGTGGGACTAGTGCAGATTGGGCATGTTGATCAGTGCGCGCAAGTTGGGCCGAAGGGCCCGTTTCCATGCCTACGGAGTTAAGGGAGTCTGAAGAAGGGTCCCGACTCGAAACATCATCTATCCATGCAGACAGGACTAGTGTAGATGGGGAATGTTGGTTAGCATGGGCATGTTGGGCCAAAGGGCCTGTGTACTGAGTAAGATATGGTGATTACAGCATTAACTACAGCAAACAGCATCAAAACAACAACTAAGGGCATCAAAGTTACAGTGAGAAGGCAGGAGAACAGTGTTGAGAAAAACATAGATAAGCCATGATTGAATGGCAGAGTAGACTCAATGGGCTGAATGGCTCCTCTGCCTTATGGCCTTATTTGCCTATCAAAAACCACTCTCTTTTCAAGAGAGAGATATAGCTCTTGGGGCTAACCAAATCAAGGGATATAGGGAGAAAGCAGGAATGGTATACGGATTTTGGATGATCAGCCATTATTATATTGAATGGCAGTGCTGGCTCAAAGGGCCAAATGGCTATTTTCTATACTCTGCTATAATGGTAAATCATGCTTCCAATCCAATCAATGCATGATACAGGGGTCTGTAGTCCTGCCAGTTATAAATGGTGGCAAACAAACAAGACAATGGAGAAGATAGTTCCTGGTGCATCTCCGTGCCTCTTATATCAAAGCCAACTGATGATTCAGAACGGTACCAACTAGAAACACCACTGATCCATGCCCTCCAGAGATGCGGCCCAACCTGCTAATTTTCATTTTGTTTTACTGAAGATTCAGCTAGAAGTGCCAAGTGAACGACCCCTTGACTTTCCTTCAGACAGCCTCTGCATCACAGAAGCCTGCCAACAGAGAATCCATTTTGGAAAAAAGTATTACATGGAACTGGTAGAATACAATAAAAGTAAATGAGACTAGGCAAAATACTGAGTGGAGTACTGAAGATGTCACTCCACAACTAGTCACATTTCTGACTAAACCAGGGACCAGCCTTCTGTGGAAACGAGCTGCATTTTACATTCTGTCACTAACCACGAGTCATACAGCATAGAAACAGGCCAGTTAACCCAAGTCAACCAAGATGTCCCATCTGCCTACATTTGGCTCTTATATCCCTCTAAACCTTTCCCATCCATGTACCTCTCCAAATGAACATGCAGAGATCGAGATATAGATAAAGATATAGATATTTCAGATTTAAATTACTACATTGGGTATTTAAATGTTCTCCTTGATCCTAGAGATTGATCAATGAAGACAAAATGCTCTAAACAAGAAGCAGATGAACCTTGTTTTTATACCATTTTATTAAGGCTGCACAAATTTGGCTTTTTTTGCACTGTTTGTACACTGGACCATTCTTTTTGCTCAATTTATATTGGCTGCATAACTTCCATAATACTGAAGATTTGTATAGTTTCACCAGCAACTGTAGAGATTATTTTAGGCACGCCAGCAACAGTATAAACAGTGAGCAACTTATAATTGTATTATTAAACATGTACATGGCAATAAAACAATTAATTATTAACAGGCTAAGTAAATAGTTGACATGTTAATTGCTCACTGTCGAGTAAAGTTTGTATAATCGTGTACATTTGGGAAAACCTTGCATAGACTTGGTTAGCAATTGTGTCTGCACTGTTTCCCCCAGAATTGAAATTTTCCATGTTACTTCACTCAATGCCCAAAATTAACTTTTTTTGGTTCCTGTGAAAGCTGACAATTGCAAATTGCCATAATACTCATAACACTTTGATCATGCAAATCCATGCCAGTTCACACTCATTCAAGAGAAGTGTTTAACATTTCCACAATTCCATCAGGGAATGCATAGTTATATTATTTCAAGTCATTTAAAAAATCCCAGTATAACCCATGAAATAATTTTTCTTCCACCCCCCCCCCCCCTCCCCTCCCCCTCCGAATGCCAGGGCTACAAAATTTAACCAAAAGTGCAATGAAAAAGAACAGTCCTAGTTATACAAAATACTGAAAGAAACTCCAGTAGAAAAAGCAGCAAGTGAAATTCACAGAAAAGAGCCAGTCCGGTTCCTTGTTCCAGATCAACATTTTGATCTCCGATAGATTCTGGTACACACGACATCCTCCATGGTGCAGGTCTGATTTACAAAGGACACAAGAATCAGTTATACGGATACATAATGATGAGACCATCACAGCATTAAATGGCAACATTTATTTTCCGTTTTAGATTATTTGATTCACTACCAATGCACTTATTGACACTTATGCTAAACATGCAATTAAAAAAATTGATTAAGCAAAAAATAAATTACCATGAAAAATGTTTCAATACCAATTTACCTAACTAAACACGTGTAGATAGCTTACCAATATTAGTTTTTCGTCCTTCAGTTCTCTATCGAGTGTCGTTTCTTTTCCATCCCACCGTTGAGTTTGAACCATTTTTCCTTTATCCATTGTCACCGTGGTCTGTGAAAGAGAGACATTGGTGTCAAGGAAGTCGGGGGTACCGGGCAAAATTGCAAAGCAAGGGGCAGCTGTTCACGCACCTTGGTGTTCCTGTTGTCAGCGGTGGTCTCGTCAAATTCCTCGCCCAGTTTGAAACGAATCTCTGTGCGTTTCATCTTGCTGTCGGTCACTAGCGTGATGATGTCGCCGTCCTTTGAGATTGTGGTGGTGGGGCTGGCTATTTTAGCTAAGTTCCTCAGTGCCATCCCCACCCCTGAAAAGAAAGGCAATTGACATTAAGGTTTTTAAAAAAAATATTCTTGCCAGTGTGGGAAGAGGGAGGGGGTTTACAACATCGTTTCACCAGGCGCCTTCACTGCTTTATTGATTTAGTATCCCCCGCACGTTACAGGGCGAGGGGATTCGAAATGGGATTTCAGGCACGTTTCAGAAACCACACGCCCATTCATCTGTTCTACATTAAGTGGATGGAAATACTCAAGCAGAATCACTACAAAAAAAATGCAATTCCTCCCATTATCCCAGTCGGGCGAAGTAGGTCGGATTTCTTTTTTGCATCGCCCACGATTTCATCTGGGCGATTTACTGGACCAGTACACACACACACACACAGCCAGCCACGCTAAAACCGGCCCAGCGAGGAGCAAGCAGTCTGGCTACAAGCACTGGACGGGAGGAGTGAAATAAAAGGGTGCATGAATTATAGACTTAAGAACAGAATTCCCACCTAATTTCGCCAGATAGCTATCAAATTTATCGCTGCTCTCTAATTCCCATTTTCCTATAAACTCGTCGACCATTTTCGCTGTTGGATTCCACCACCGACCCGCTAAGTCTCCGCTGGGAAAGAAAAAAACCCGTCTGTGCGGCGACAACAGCGGCTCGGCGGCTTTTAAACCCAGAACCACGTGCATAAAAAACCCACTCACACCAATCCAGTGCGGGGACGTCAGGGGATCAGCGGGGTAAATGCAAAAGCAAGGAAAGCTTAAAAATATGAGGAGTGATCACAAATGTTAGCTCAAGGATAAGCAATAAGGACGGACACACACACACACACTCTCTTCCTCCCTCCCTCCCTCCCTCTTTCTCTCTATCTCTATCTCCCCCCTCTCTCACACACACATACACATTCTCTCATTCATGCACACTCTCATACACAAAACACATATGTGCACACACTTGTGTATACAATGGTAACTGTAACTTTAAGTATTAAGTACGAGAATGGTCATGTGATATATTCAATATCTTATCACATGAGTCTGGTGAATATGTATTAGTATGCGCAGTGTACTTTTGTGTAATAAAAAAGATCCACACTGGCAACAGCGTGTACTGAAAACCTGTACTTGTTTCTATCTACATGCTGAAGCCGTAATATCTTACAACACTCTCACACACACTCGCATACATACACATTCACGCACTCACACTCATACATTCACACACACTCACGCACACGCTCATACACACACACACACACTCTCACACTCATACATACGCACGCGCACACACTCATACATTCACACACTCACACTCATACATTCACACACTCACGCACACACACACACTCTCACACACACTCGCATACATACACATGCACACACACTCATACATTCACACACACACTCATACACACACTCATGCGCCCAAACACTCATACACACACTCACGCACACACTCACACTCATACACACGCTCACACAATTAACTGGGAGGTGACAAAATTAACTGGGAAAGTCCCGTTTGCAGAACATGAAGAACGGGCAGGTGGAGTTTCAGGGGAATGGCTTTGCGGATTGCGATTGAAAAATATTTTTGTTTATTGGAGGGTTTTGAAGATTCAACAAACCAAAGTGTTGGAAAGGAGAGCTGACGGTAATCACACTCACCCAGCCTAGGGAACCCAGGGGTCACTTCACAATTTAACCTCCCCCACCTCCCCCACCTCCAACCTCCAGCTTTAACCTCCCCCACCTCCAACCTCCAGAACACTGCTCGATACGACGCCAATGAACACAGCCAGACTCCGGGACCATAGTTGAAAGCAAAGTAATGTCATTCATTTTGCAGGAAAATGAAACAACTTATGAGGGAAAAATATGCACGTATTCTTGAACTGCATTTATCTGAGCCTGCAAGTTCGCTATATTTTAGTTTTTCAAAGCACCCGCATACTAACACTATCACACACACGCTAGGGACAATGTACATATTTTGCCGAAGCCAAACAACCTACAAACCTGTACGTCTTTGGAGTGTGGGAGGAAACCGGAGCACCTGGAGCAAACCCACGTGGTCACGGGGACAACTTATAAATTCTGTATAGACAGCAGCCATGGTCAGGGTCGAACCTGGATCTCTGGTGCTGTAATAATAATAATAATGGATGGGATTTATATAGCGCCTTTCTAATACTCAAGGCGCTTTACATCGCATTATTCATTCACTCCTCAGTCACACTCGGTGGTGGTAAGCTACTTCTGTAGCCACAGCTGCCCTGGGGCAGACTGACGGAAGCGTGGCTGCCAATCTGCGCCTACGGCCCCTCCGACCACCACCAATCACTCACACACATTCACACACAGGCAAAGGTGGGTGAAGTGTCTTTCCCAAGGACACAACGACAGTATGCACTCCAAGCGGGATTCGAACCGGCTACCTTCCGGTTGCCAGCCGAACACTTAGCCCATTGTGCCATCTGTAAGGCAGCAGCTCTACCGCTGCACCACTGTGCCACCCAGCATATTTGTAAAAAAAGATATAAATTGCCGGAGTAACTCAGTGGGGCAGGCAGCATCCCTGGAGAAATGGATAGGTGGTGTTTCGGGTCCGGACCTTTCATCACCTGCCACAGAAGGTAGTTGAGGCCAATTCATTGGCTATATTTAAGAGGGAGTTTGATGTGGCCCTTGTGGCTAAAGGGACCAGGGGGTATGGAGAGAAGGCAGGTACAGGATACTGAGTTGGATGATCAGCCATGATCATATTGAATGGCGGTGCAGGCTCGAAGGGCCGAATGGCCTACTCCTGCACCTATTTTCTATGTTTCTATCAGACTGTATTTCTGTAGTTAATTTGTACTAAGGACTTTAATTCCTGAACTAAATCTCTCACCATTTATTTTCAGCAGTTTAGTCGTCCATAAAATGTCTCATCAGACTATTTAAAAGCAAATATAAAATGACTGGAGAATTGCTGCCAGACAGCGCCAGAGACACGGGTTCAATCCCGACCTCAGGTGCTGTCTGTGTGGAGTTTGTACGTTCTCCCTGTGTTGGAATAATTCAGAGGCTCAGGCAGTATCTATGGCGGAGATGGACAGGTGACGTTTTGGGTTGAGACCTTTCTTCAGATTGAAGATCCAATTGAGTTACTCCAGCACTTTGTGTGTTTTACTCTATATTGCAGCATCTGCAGTCGCCACCTGAAACATCAGCTTTGTTTCACTCTCCATTTGGTTTAGATTTATTATTATGTGAAGGAAGGAACTGCAGAATCAAGTTTAAACCAAAGATAGACACAAAAAGCTGGAGTAACTCAGCGAGAGAGGCAGCATCTCTGGAGAGAAGGAAATATAGAAACATAGAAAATAGGTGCAGGAGTAGGCCATTCGGCCCTTCGAGCTTGCACCGCCATTCAATATGATCATGGCTGATCATCCAACTCAGTATCTTGTACCTGTCTTCTCTCCATACCCCCTGATCCCTTTAGCCACAAGGGCCACAACTAACTCCCTCTTAAATATAGCCAATGAACTGGCCTCAACTACCTTCTGTGGCAGAGAATTCCAGAGATTCACCACTCTCTGTGTGAAAAATGTTTTTCTCATCTCTGTCCTAAAAGATTTCCCACTTATCCTTAAAATGTGACCCCTTGTTCTGGACTTCCCCAACATCGGGAACAATCTTCCTGCATCTAGCCTGTCCAACCCCTTATGAATTTTGTAAGTTTCTATAAGATCCCCCCTCAATCTTCTAAATTCTAGCGGGTACAAGCCAAGTCTATCCAGTCTTTCTTCATATGAAAGTCCTGACATCCCAGGAATCAGTCTGGTGAACCTTCTCTGTACACGCTCTATGGCAGGAATGTCTTTCCTCAGATTAGGAGATCAAAACTGTACGCAATACTCCAGGTGTAGTCTCACCAAGACCCTGTACAACTGCAGTAGAACCTCCCCACTCCTATACTCAAATCATTTTGCTATGAATGCTAACATACCATTCACTTTCTTCACTGCCCGCTGCTGGGTGATGTTTCGGGTTGAGTCCCTTCTTCAGACTTTATTATTATTAATTATCACGTGGACCAAGGTACAGTGAAAAGTTTTGTTTGCATGCTATCCAAATATATCAGATATACCATACACAGATACAATCAGTTCAAACTCAAGTCGAATAGATAGAACAAAGAAGAAGGTACAGAGTGCAGAATATAGTTCTCAGCATCGTAGCACCTGGGGGAGCACCATAAATGCAGCCGGGATACAGCTGCATCTGTTGAGAGTTTGGTTTAGTTTTGTTTGATTTAGAGACACAGCACTGAAACACTGGCCCACCGAGTCCATGCCGACCAGCGATCACCCCGTACACTTGCACTGTCCTACACACTAGGGACATTTTTTTCCAAATTTACCAAGACAATTAGCCAACAAACCTGTACGTCTTTGGGATGTGAGAGGAAACCGGAGCACCCAGAGAAAACCCACACGGTCACAGGGAGAACATACAAATTCCGTGCAGAAAGCAACCAAGGTCAGGATCGGACCCGGGTGTCTGATGCTGTAAGGCAACATCTCTACCGCTGTGTCACCGTGCCTCCCTTAAGAACAAAATAAACATTTTAGAACAATGATCTATTGCTGCCCTGAAGCTTTAACTCCCCCCCCCCCCACAGATAGACAATAGGCAATAGGTGCAGGAGTAGGCCATTCGGCCCTTCGAGCCAGCACCGCCATTCACTATGATCATGGCTGATCATCCACAATCAGTTCATTTGCTCAATTAAACCTCACCCCTATTATAGTGGCCTCAGTTTTAACAGATTCTGTCTGTGAACCAAAGGTAGACAAAAATGCTGGAGAAACTCAGCGGGTGAAGGCAGCATCTATGGAGCGAAGGAAATAGGCAATGTTTTGGGTCGAGACCCTTCTTCAGACTGATGTGGGGTGAGGGGGGGCAGGAAGAAGAACATTTTTGTCTACCTTCGATTTTCCAGCATCTGCAGTTCCTTCTTAAACACTGTCTGTAAACTATGAGAATTTAATGTTCATACATGCAGTGGAGTGATTACTTTCAACTGATTCTCAGCATGAAGTTCGCTGCACATGTTAAGACAAATGAGAAGACGCTGCAAGATTAGACTTGGTCCTCAGATCCCTGTCACCAGTGCGCTGTGCACACCCAATGTGAATCATGGCTGGATCCTTCCCAACATCAATCACTTACAATCTTGCTGCATTTACCTGGAAAGGGTAGCAAGTTTGGGCTGACACTCAACAGTGGTCTAAATAGAGAAAAATAGACACAAAGTGCTGGAGTCAGGCAGCATTTCTGGAGAACATGGATAGATGACGTTTCGGGTCATAGTTACCTAACTATGTTCAGAAGTGTCTCGACCTGAAACTTCACCTATCCATGTTAAGAAGGGGTTTTGACCTGAAACGTCACCTATCCATGTTCAGAAGCGTCTCGACCTGAAACGTCACCTATCCATATTCTGTTTCAGTTCAGTTTAGTTTATTGTCACGTGTACCAAGGTAGTGAAAAGCTTTTGTTGCGTGCTAACCGGTCAACGGAAATACGATACATGATTACAATCGAGCCATTTACAGTGTATTGATACATGGTAAGGGAATAACATTTAGTGCAAGGTAAAGCCAGTAAAGTCCGATCAAAGATAGTCCTAGGATGGATATTCAGAAGGGACTTGACCTTTCTGGACCTATCCATGTCCAGAAGGGTCTCGACTGGAAACGTCACCGATCCATGTTCTCCAGAAATGCAGCCTGACCTGCTGAGTTACTCCAACATTTTGTGTCCTTTTGTGTATTAACCAGTATCTGCAGTTCTTTATTTCTACATAGTTTATATCATCTTCCAGCATTATGAGGTGGAAGTTTACCTTATTATGGGGCATCTTCAATAGTCCCTGCAGCGTCAACAATTAGTTCAGTTCAATGCAGTTTAGTTTATTGTCAGTTTGGTTTATTTAGTTTATTTTATTGAAAAGCTATTGTTGTGTGCTAAGCAGCCAGCAGAAAGGCAATACATGATTACAAACAGGCCATTCACAGTGTACAGATACATGATAAGGGAATAACGTTTAGTGCAAGGTAAAGCCAGCCATAGTATCTAGGCATTTCTGCATGGGTGTATGAAAGATATGATACTGTTGGATAAATTCGCAGCCAGTACTAAGTAAGGCATTGAGTCCCTGACTGGCTTATTCAAGCGTCTGACAAAGGTATTACGGATGAATAAGAGGCTAATATATTCCACAACCAACACATTCAATGTCAAAGGATATTGAACTATGAGCAATCTATTATTAATGTTCTTTGTCAAACAATGTAACAATAAAGACACATTTAAAAATCATATCCTGAAAGATCAAAGTTGCACCTTTTTTCACTATGAAATAACTAATAAGCACAGGCACCCTTTTTTCCTGAATAACCTGAGTTATTATAAACAATTATTTCCAGATTAAATGTGGCTCATTTTTAACAACGTATCACTTTCGCTGACTGAACAGATAATGGAACAAAAGATCTCCTTATCCGCTGTTCAAGTGCACACCCTGGAGGCTATTTACAAAGCCACAGGTCACTAACACAGACAATTCTGCTGCATTTCCTGATTTTGCCATAGCAACAAATACAACGTTTTATCATGTAGGAAGGATCTACAGATGCTGGTTTAAACCGAAGATAGACACAAAAAGCTGGAGTAACTCAGACAGCATCTCTGGAGAAAAGGAATAGGTGACGTTTTGGGTCGAGACACTTCCTCAGATTTCCTCAGGTCTGAGAAAGGGTCCCAACCCGAAACATCACCTATTCCTTTTCTCCAGAGATGCTGTCTGACCCGCTGAGTTACACCCAGCTTCTAGTGTCTAATAGCATTTCAACGTTTGGATGGTTGGTGCATCAGTAGAATCATAAATTAAAAAAATTACATTTCAATGTTAAAGCCTATTCATTGCTTCAGGGGTTGGGAAAATGCACTGCTGGTATACTCTCATATTTATGGTTATGGTAATGAGCTGCTCCTGGTGACCGTAAGCCATTCCTGGTGACTGCAGTTTCATGCTGGAGAAGTTTATATTTTCTTTTGTCCATCGAACATCCACATCTACCATGTTCTGTGCAGGGATGACGAAGGATTGCAGCCATCTTAGCAACTGAATATAGAATCACTCAGTCTACCAGAGCATTGTTTCAAAACCACACAACAAATACAATATTGAGACATATTGGCATGTAGTATTATGGAAATGTCGCGTACTGCTCATCTGGCATGGTTTTAGCCTTGAGCATAATTATGCCACTTACTATTTAGGTATGTTCAGAACCAACACATTTGTTTACAAATTGCATATCATTACACACTGGCCTTACCTTGCACCAAACATTATTCCCTTATCATTTAACTTGGGTGGGGGAGCAATGGAGAGAGAGGGAATGCAGGGGTTATTTGAAGTTAGAGAAATCAAGCATCATACCCCTGTGTTGTAAGCTGCCTAAGCAAAAATATGAGATGCTGTTCCTCCAATTTGCGTTTAGCCTCACTGACAATGGAGGAGACCTAGGACAGAAAGGTCAGTATGGGAATGGTAAGGAGAATTAAAGTGTTTGGCAAACAGGAGATCAGGTAAGTCCAGGTGGACTGAGTGAAGGAAAGAATTAAATTCATTCCTTTCCTTTGCAACCACGCTGCTAAATGGCACATGATTTGCCTACACACCACATTTGACCATTTTGTTTTAAGCTTCTCCATAGGAAAACATAACCATGTGGTGCAAGCAAATGTCTGCTTGACCGACTGTTCTATCCAGCGAAGCTGCTGAAACAAACTGGAATCATATTCATATCATATCCACGTTCCAGATTCCTCTTGGGGGCAATTGTTTAATTGTGTGTGACAAGCTAGATGCAGGAAAAATGTTCAGGAAAAATGTTCCCGATGTTGGGGGAGTCCAGAACCAGGGGTCACAGTTTAAGAATAAGGGGTAGGCCATTTAGGACTGAGATGAGAAAATACTTTTTCACCCAGAAAGTTGTGAATCTGTGGAATTCTCTGCCACAGAAGGCAGTGGAGGCCAATTCACTGGATGTTTTCAAGAGGGAGTTAGATTTAGCCCTTGGCTAAAGGAATCAAGGGATATGGGTAAAAAGCAGGAACGGGGTACTGATTTTGGATGATCAGCCATGATCATATTGAATGGCGGTGCTGGCTCGAAGGGCCAAATGGCCTACCTGTACCTATTGTTCTATGTTTCCATGTTGGCTACATTATTTCGCTATTACACATACCTTATAATGCAATGTATCAAACATTTCTATTTATTTAATATATTTAGTGTTTCATGCGGTTCATAAAATAAACATGTATTTCTTATTTCTTGGCATGTTCTAATATGTTATCCACACTTAATATCTCAATCTAATCAGTCTTCATTCCCTTTATCATTTGAATAATTTGCACAATTAACCATAGTCTTAATTACTTTGGCTTTGCGTACATTTCTCGAATCTTTAAAATAATTTGTTTATTGATAAAAGTAGGTCAAAAATCCCTTTCTTTCATAGTGCATCTTTGAATTTATAGTCATAGTCATACAGTGTGGAAACAACCCCTTCGACCCAACTTTCCCAAACCGACCAACATGTCCTATCTACACTTGTTTCACCTGCCTGCGTTTGGCCCATATCCTTCTAAACCTTTCCTATCCATATACCTGTCTAAATGTTTCTTAAGCTTTGCAATAGTACCTGCCTCAACTACCTATGGCAGCTCATTCCATACTCTTTGTGTAAAAAAGTTACCCCTCAGGTTTCTATTATGTCTTTCCACCCTCACTTTAAACCTATGTATTGTAGTTCTCGATTCCCCTACTCTGGGCAAGAATCTAGTCTTGTAAAATCAATTTATGATTAGTAAGTTTGCAGATGACACTGAACTGGGTGGTATCATAGTTAGCGAAGATGGTTATCAAAAATGACAGCAGGATCTTGATCAGTTAGGCAAATGGGCTGAGGAATGGTTAATGGAGTTTAATGCAGATAAGTGCAAGGTATTGCATTTTGGGAAGTCTAAACAGGACAGGACCTTCAAAGTGAATGGCAGGGCCCTGGGGTGTTGTAGAGCAGAGGGATCTAGGGATGCCGGTACATGGTTCCTTGAAAGTGGCATCACAGGTCGATTGGGTGGTCAAGAAGGCCTACGATACTTTGGCCTTATGCTGATTTATCAAGGAAAGGCACAAAATGCTGGAATAACTCAGCAGATGAGACAGTATTCCTGGAGAGAATGGACAGGAGACGTTTCGGGTCGGGACCTTTCTTCAGACTGATTGCAGGGTTGACAATAGGCAATAGGTACAGGAGTAGGCCATTCGGCCCTTCGAGCCAGCACCACTATTCAATGAGATCATGGCTGATCATCCACAATCTGTACCCGGTTATTGACTTCTCCCCATATCCCCTTGAGGTAGTTGGGATGTTATATTACAGTTGTACAAGACATTGGTTCGGCCATGTTTACTCTATTATATTCAGTTTGCGTCACCCTGCTATTGGAAGGATGTTATTAACTGGCAAAGAGTGCAGAGAGGATTTACAAGGATGTTGCAAGGACTTGAGGGCCTGAGCCTTAAGCGGCCTTTTCACGGGGCGAGTTGACGCAAGATGTCACCAGAGTGAAGAGGTCGTGGTCCAGCACGAGTCTCGCACGATATAACGGCAGTAGATAAAGAGTTCCCACGGTACTCGGCATTTCTGCTATTTGTGCGAGTGACTTGTCCGTTTCCCGAGCTTTCCCGTTAAATCTTGAATGAACATCGTGAACTACACGTGACACAAATGATGTAACTTTTTTTTTCACACACTATATATATCCTCCCTTGGTTGAATTGGCTCATTTGGAGACATATTTTACTGTGTATGTGGGAGACACAGATGGACTGAGCACAGTACCTCGGTCTTACTGTGTGTGGGAGAGGGGGAGAAAGAGACGTACACTCACAGAGGCAGAGTCTCTCAGCCTGTGTAAGAGGGAGGGAGGGAGAGAGAGAGAGAGGCACACACAAGGTGGATGTGAAATCTCACCTGCCTGTTTCAGTGACAGACACCCGCCGTCAGTAAATGAAGACACCCCCATCTGTCTCCCCCTCCTCTCCCTCGACTCCCCCACCTTTCTCTCCCAACTCCAGTCCCGTCCCGACCCCCTGGGAAACTGAATAGAGCAACAGTCAACTGCTGCCTGTGCGCTGATATGACAATAAAGGCTACTTTACTTTACTGAGTTAAAGAGTTCCCACGGTAGACTGTAAAACTGGGACCCTGGTTCTGGACTCCTCCAACACCGGAACCCTTCTTCAGACAGCCTAATCGGAATTGAGCCTGAAGATGTGTCTCGTCCCGAAACATCAGCTTTTTTTCTCCAGAGATGCTGCTTGACTCGCTGAGTTACTCCAGCTTTTTGTGTCTGTCTTCGGTTTAAACCAGCATGTGGAGTTCACTCCTTACACGGGTCTCTGTACAACATTGATTGGTAGTGTTCCGGACCCCTGGACCCGAGGACTCCGACCTGTATCTCTCAAAGAAGTACATGTGAAAAATTTCTCACGGACCATAAAAATGCGTAACCTTTCAGTAAAGTCCCTTTTAAAGTCCCTTTTAAAGATTATAGTTATTTTCTTGAATCTCATTAACATAACTCATGAATAAGTTGATGTCCATATGCAGATGCAAATCTTTATTTTTATTTATTTTTTAAATTCAATCCCACATAAGATAATTTTTACTCACCTTCTGTTCCCTCTGTCCAGCTTCCGGGTTCACCGTTCGCAGGAGTTCCCACGGTACCCGCAAGAGTTATTACGGATATCGCACTGGCCACTACGTTCATATAATGTTGCAATACTCAACCACAAGTGTACAAGTCAATCTTGGAGAAATTCAAACTTTCTTGAATTTTCTCCGAGTGACCAAGTTACACGATGACCTGCCGTTAGCGCTACGGTGGTCCACGGTGGTCCACGAATGCCACACTGTTATCGCACGAGGTTCCCACGATGTTAAACTCCGGTTAACTCTTGCGTCAAGTCGCCCCGTGAAAAGGCCGCTTTAGGGAGAGGCAGGGCAGACTTGGACTTTATTCCTTAGAGCACAGGTAGATATGCGGTGATCTTATAGAGGCGTATAAGGTCATGAGGGAAATAGAGAGGGTGAATGCACAGAGTCTTTTGCTCAGAGTAGGGAAATCAAATACCAGAGGACATAGGTTTAAAGAGAGAGGGGAAAGATTTATAGGAACTTGAGGGGCAACATCTTCGTACATGTAGGAAATATGGAATGAGCTGCCAGAGGACGTAGTTGAGTTAAATACTATAACAACATTCAAAAGACATTTGGACAGGGACATGGATTGGAAAGGTTTGGAGGGATATGGGCTAACATGTGCAGGCAGGACTATTGTAGATTGGGCATCTTGGTCAGCAAGAACAGGAGTACGGAGGATGCCATCTCAACGGCACTTCACTCCGCCCTCTCCCACCTCGACAACAGAGACACTTACGTAAGAATGCTGTTCATCGATTACAGCTCAGCATTCAACACCATTATACCCTCTAAACCGATCACCAAACTCGGTGACCTGGGCATCGATCCCTCCCTCTGCAACTGGATATTGGACTTTCTAACCAACAGACCCCAGTGTGTTAGGTTAGACAAGCACAACCCTTCAACCCTCACCCTGCACAGGGCTGTGTGCTGAGCCCCCTCCTCTACTCCCTCTTCACCTACGACTGCACACCTGTACATGGTACTAACACCATCATCAAGTATGCAGATGATACAACGGTGATTGGCCTCATCAGCAACAACGATGAGTCGGCCTATAGGGAGGAGGTCCAGCTCCTAGCAGCATGGTGCGCTGACAACAACCTGGCCTTTAACTCCAAGAAGACCAAGGAGCTCATTGTAGACTTCAGAAAGTCTAGGGGCGGCATGCACACCCCCATCCACATTAACGGGACGGAGGTGGAACGTGTTTCCAGCTTCAGGTTCCTGGGGGTCAACATCTCCGATAATCTCTCTTGGACCCACAATACCTCAACTCTGATGAAGAAGGCTCACCAGCGTCTCTTCTTCCTGAGGAGACTAAAGAAGGTCCATCTGATTCCTCAGATTCTGGTGAACTTCTACCGCTGCACCATCAAGAGCATCCTTACCAACTGTATCACAGTATGGTATGGCAACTGCTCTGTCTCCGACCGGAAAGCACTGAAGAGGGTGGTGAAAATTACCCAACGCATCACCGGTTCCTCACTCCCCTCCATTGAGTCTGTCCAAAGCAAGCGTTGTCTGCGAAGGGCACTCAGCATCGTCAAGGACTGCTCTCACCCCAACCACAGATTGTTTACCCTCCTACCATCCGGGAGGCGCTACAGGTCTCTCCGTTGCTGGACCAGCAGGTCCAGGAACAGCTTCTTCCCTGCGGCTGTTACATTACTCAACACTGTACCTTGGTTTTTGCCCCCCCCCCCCCCCCCCCCGGACACTCCTTCCACCAGGAAAAAAATAATTTCACTACTATGACTGTATGCACGTAAATATATTTATTTATTGCTCATATTCTATGTCGCTCTTCTAGGGAGATGCTAACTGCATTTCGTTGTCTCTGTACTGTACACTGCACAATGACAATAAAGTTTGAATCTGAAATCTGAATCTGAATCTGAATCTGAATCTGAATCTGAATCTGAATCTGAATCTGAATCTGATGGGCAAGTTGGGCTGAAGGGACTGTTTCATGCTGTAGGGCTCTATGACTCTTTGCAAACTTGATTTTATATTTAAATCTGAATTGGGTTTCAGACCATGTATCCTTGCCTTCACTAACAGAACAGGAACATTGCCTGAAGAATTAACACGCACATTATTTTATAAAGCATAAAGTAAAACGGATGCGGAACGTTATCTGACCAAATGCAGTAGGTCACACCTGTTTGTGTACCAGGGCAAACATAAGTGACACCACAAGTCCCTTTTAAGGAATGTGACAATTGGAGAGAACAGGCCTGGTCCTACCATGGGAACCAAGGCTTAATGGAATAAAGAGATACTTTGGACATGAGGCCATATAAGTGAGGTCTTGATGAACAGACTGATCATGCAGGGGTGATAAGGAATCTATCACATGCTTTCTCATCTTAGATAGATGATGAGAGCTGATAATTTAGCCCCAACCATGTATAAAAAAGAGGGAGAGAGTGTGGAGACCACATGGATGCAGTGAACTGGCCTCTTTCTCCCTCTTGGAGGTGAATGATCAATCGATGGAATAAATATATGATCTGAAAACAGATTGTGTGAATAATTCTCTTGGTCCACAGTGGAACCTATTTCTACCAACATAACAATGCCTGACTTTGTCTCTGCCTCATCATGCGATACAAACCACTTCCCTTCATTGTGTAAAGTACAAAGTGTTGGAGGAATTCAATGGGTCAGACAGCATCTGTGGAGGGAAATCGACTGATGGTGATTTAGGTTGGGCCCCTGTTTCAGATCGATGATGTAGAAAGCTGGTCTAGGCCAGCAGCATAATCAAGGATGAGTCGCACCCAGGCCACTCCCTCATCTCCCCTCTCCCACCGGGCAAAAGGTGAAATTGCACACCACCAGATTCAGCAACAGTTTCTTCCCAGCTGTTATCAGCCAACTGAACCATCCTACCAACAACTAGAGAGCAGTCCTGAACTATTATCTACCCCATTGGAGATTCACCGACTATCTTCGATCGGACTTTATCTTACACTAAACCAGTGCTTCTTAAACTATTTCAGTGTCATTCCCCCTTGAGTCTTCATCACAAAATTTCATTCATCCTCAACTAAATTTTCTTATGTTTTTTGGTAATTTTCGTCTTATTCTCCCTTGTGTATAATTTTATATATAATTTATTTTGTCACATGAGCAAAAAACATAAATTAACTAATTTCTTACGTTTTTATTTTATTCAACTTTTTGAACATCCTAAAAATATCTAACAAAAACTGGAGTGAAAAACAAAAAGTTTAATTACCACTGGAGTTGGAAAATCATTCTATTAGATTGATAAAAAACCCATTCCAACGTCTAAACACTGGGCTTCAGCCCCATCCTACCCTTTCGGGCTTTGATTACTGCAGTTATTTTCTTGGAAAACTAGCTAAAAAAACCATGGAGTATGTGATTTAAAATATTAGTATCCAACTAATATAACTTTCTATAACTCTCCTCGACGAAAGCTCATAATATCACCAAATATCAACTTGCCATATTTGGTATACTTCCCTCCAGAACCTGGCTCTTCCAAATCCAGATATATTTTAAAAGTTGTGCATGTGTACTGACATGTATATGTCACATGCATGCTCAAAACATCATCACAGCATTGTCTGTTGCTCCATTCTGAATATATTGGTACCCTCTCACCCACTGTTCAAGCGCTTTTGATTGCAACATGCACCTTAATTTAGTTCAACAAAGAAACTGACAAGTTGCTAAAGAACCTTGGCATCCTCCCATCCTCCCATCCTCCCATCCTCCCATCCTCCCAACTAGGAGTGACAAAAAAATGAAGACAGAAAAATTATTAGAAATTTTCTAGTTTACATAAAGCAAAGTTAGTAAACAACTGTCTTAGAACTTAGAATTAGATTCTTAGAAACAATGTTTTCTTATTGTGTATGTTTACACTAATAAATGACAAGCAGTATACTTCTACACTTACATGTATGTTTTTTTTTTATCATCAATGATATCACCTGTACTCCTGTGACAAGCTTCTCAAATCAAGGTTCAATTTCCTTTTCCAAAGCAACCCACATTACCAAATCAACATACTGAAGTGAATTCTGTTTTTTGATTTCAGTTCTACCAAGGTCGAAAATCCTTGTTCAGACATGAAAGTTATCTGAATAAATTAAGTCATTCACACTTCATTCACCCCTCTAGTTTCATTCACCCAAAATAATTTCATTCCCCCTTGGATGAACCATTCACCAGTTTAAGAAGCACTGCACTAAACATTATTCACGTTATCCCCTTTATCATATATCTGTACACAGTTGTAATCATGTATTGACTTTCCGCTGACTGGTCAGCACGCAAGAAAAGTTGTTCACGGTACCTCGGTACACGTGACAATAAACTAAACTCAACTCAACTCCAGAGGAAAAGTTGGGACAAGAACGGGTAAGTGGTAGGTGGATAGGTGAATGGCGACACTAAGCTTAGACCAGATAGCAATTTTGCCGAACACTTGTTCCGAATCGTTTCAATTTTGTCGAACACTTGTTCCGAATCGTTCCAGAATTGTTCCAATTTTGCCGAATCTCCCAGATTCCAGCAATTTTAACTCCCCTTCCATTCTCGGAGTGACCTTCGTGTCCTCACCCTTCTCCACTGCCAGAGCGAGACTGCACAAAATAGAAGAGCAACAGCTTGGGTGGCTTCCAACCCAACAGTATGAACATTGAATTGTCCGATTCCAAATTAAACCCCCAACCCTTCCTTCTTATCGACCCTGTATTTCCCCCACCCATCTGTGTGCACTACTACCCTGTCACCCTGTTCCTTTTACCTCCTTCCACTCATCTCCCACCCCTCCCAAGTACAAATCCTCCATTTTCCCTTTATCCCCCTCTTTACCCTCCCACCCATTCCATTTGCACTCGCTATCCCTCTCTCCGTCTTAACATATCACTCCGCTTTCTTGATTATCAGCCACCCTTTTATCTCCACCACCTCCAGTCCTTGTTGTTATCTTGACCCATTTGCCCAGTCACCCCTCCTCACTTGTATCTGCCAGTTACTGGCCTACTTTTTGCCCATCCATTCTCCTCACTGTTCTCTACCAGCTTTCTCCCCTCTACTCCATTAATCTGAACAAAGGTCTCGACCAGAAAAGTAATCTGTTCATTTCCCTCCACAGATGCTGCCTAACCTGCTGAGTTCCTGCAGCACTTTGGTTTTTGCTAAAGATTCCAGCATCTGCAGGAATCATAGTTACATAAATATATAGACAATAGGTGCAGGAGTAGACCATTCTGCCCTTCGAGCATGTGATCATGGCTGATCATTCACAATCAGTACCCCGTCCCTGCCTTCTCTCCATATCCCTTGATTCCGCTAGCCCTAAGAGCTCTATCTAACTCTCTTTTGAAAACCAACGCTGCACTCCCTCAATAGCAAGAATGTCCTTTCTCAAATTAGGAGACCAAAACTGCACACAATACTCCATGTGTGGTCACACCAGGGCCCTGTACAACGGCAGAATGACTTCTTTGCTCCTATACTCAACTCCTCTCGTTATGAAGGCCAACATGCCATTAGGTTTCTTCACTATCTGCTCTACCTGCATGCATACTTTCAGTGACTGATGTACAAGGACACCCAGGTCTCGTTGTACTTCCCCTTTTCCTAACCTGACACTATTCAGACACTACACAAAATTGCTGGAGGAACTCAGCGGGTGCAGCAGCATCTATGGAGCGAAGGAAATAGGCGACGTTTCGGGCCGAAACCCTTCTTCAGAAGAAGGTTTTTCAGAAGAAGGGTTTCGGCCCGAAACGTCGCCTATTTCCTTCGCTCCATAGATGCTGCTGCACCCGCTGAGTTCCTCCAGCAATTTTGTGTACCTTCGATATTCCAGCATCTGCAGTTCCCTTTTGAACACTATTCAGACACTAGTCAGCATCAGTCTGAAGAAGGGTTTCGGCCCGAAACTTCGCCTATTTCCTTCGCTCCATAGATGCTGCTGCACCCGCTGAGTTTCTCCAGCATTTTTGTGTACCTACTATTCAGATAATAATCTGCCTTCCTGTTCTTGCCTCCAAAGTGGATAACCTCACATTTATTCACATTTAAACTGCATCTGCCATGCATCTGCACACTCACCCAACCTGTCCAAGTCACCCTGCACCCTTGTAGCATCCTCTTCACAGTTCACACTGCCGCCCAGCTTTGTGTCGTCTGCAAATTTGCTAATGTTGCATTTAATTCCTTCATCTAAATCATTAATGTATATTGTAAATCCTGATGGGTGCTTGGTCTGTCAGGGCCAGCGGATCTCCCGGCTGCTAACTATTTTGTAGCTCTCATTTCTATTAATGAACTGGCCTTTCTGTCCTGGGCCTGCTCCATTGTTAGAGTGAGGTCACACATAAACTGAAGGATCAGTACACATTCTTTACCACCTAATGGTATGAATATTGAATTCTCCAGTTTTAAGCAATGCCATCCACCCACCCCATCTCTGTTTCTTTCACCCCTCTCTACCAAGGTGCTCACTCATTTCTCTCACTATCCTGCCCCTCTTCCCACCCACCCCCTCCTGTTTCACCAATATCCACCCTCCTACTTTATATTTCACTCCACCTCTCATTATCTGACTCCCTTTTGCGCCCATTTCCCCAACAACTTCTTCCCCACATCCATCAGGCTATTGAACACTCCAAACACAAACTAAACTTAGCAACTGATGAGCGTTTGACAGCACTGGGCCTCTACTCGCTTTGAGGGGGGACCTCATTGAAACTTACAGAATAATGAAATGCATAGATAGAGTGGATGTGGAAAGGATGTTTGCGCTGGTGGGAGAGTCGAGGACCAGAGGTCGTAGACTCAGAATTAAAGGGCGCTATTTTAGAAAGGAGGTGAGGAGGAACTTCTTTAGGCAGAGAGTAGTTAATTGGTGGAACTCATTGCCACAGAAGGCTGTGGAGGCCAAGTCAGTTGCCTTAAACAGTTTTTAAGGCAGAGATAGACTAATTCTTGATTAGAACGGGTGTCTAGTGTTATGGGGAGAAGGCAGGAAAATGGGATTAGGAGGCAGAACTCAGCCATGATTGAATGGCGGAGTAGACTCGATGGGTCGAATGGCCTAATTCTATTCCTTTAACTTGTGAAACCGAACTTGTGAAACTTCAAACTACAAACTGTCTTGGTTGCACTGGGAACTTTGGGCTTTGTTTTGTTTTGTACTTTTATATATATATATATATATATATACAGGGCTGCCAACATTGGGTGAGAGTTGGGAGTGAGAAATTGCGAAAGACCAAGCCCGAGGGAGTATAGCGACCGGGAGGGGGTGGGGGGGGGGTGGGGGGGGGTGGGTGGGGGGGGGGGGGGGGGGGGGGGGGGGGGGTGGGGGGGGGATGGGAGGAGGGGGAAGGAGGGTGTCCCTCTCCCATTGGTACAAAACATTTGCATTTTTCAGCTTGAAATTGTGCAATATGGTGCATACTGTAGCGAGTCTTTTAACTTACATTTGAATGCAATATATATGCTTTTAATTGGATTGGAGCGTTTAAGAAAGGGGGAGGCTGTGCGATCACTGGCCTTGGGGGTACCCGGTGAGGGAGTGGAGCAACCGAGTGGGGAGAGGGTGTGGAAGAAGGGTGTCCCCCCTCCCAGGGTAGGAACCTTTTGAAATTTGATGTATTCAAATCATGTTTTAGTGCACTGTAGAAGTATGATTTCCATGTTTTTTGTATGAAGTATTTTTAAGAGGTAACTTTTTAAGGGGTAACTTTATCCACACAAAGGGTGATGGGTGTATGGAACAAGCTGCCAGAGGAGGTAGTTGAGGCAGGGACCATCCCAACATTTAAGAAAAAGTTAGACTGATACATGGATAGGACAGGTTTGGAGGTATGGACCAAAAGCAGGTAGCGTAGCTGGGACATGTTGGCGGGTGTGGGCAAGTTGCACCGAAGGGCCTGTTTTCACACTGTATCACTCTATGACTACATTATACCTCCACCATGCATGAATGCTTCAAAATCAAGTGATCGAGTTTTATTGCCATATACTCAAGCATAGAAACATAGAAAATAGGTGCAGGAATAGGCCATCGGCCCTTCGAGCCAGCACTGCCATTCAATATGATCATGGCTATTCATCTAAAATCAGTACCTCTTTCCTGTTTTTTCCCCATATCCCTTGATGTCGTTAGCCCCAAGAACTAAATGTAACTCTCTCTTGAAAACAACCAGTGAATTGGCCTCCACTGCCTTCTGTGGCAGAGAATTCCACAGATTCACAACTCTCTGCGTGAAGAAAGTTCGCTCTCATCTCAGTCCTAACTGCCCTCCCCTTTATTCTTAAACTGTGACCCATAGTTCTGAACGCACCCAACATCGGGAACATTTTTCCTGCAGTTACAGTAAGTGAAAATCTAGCAGGTAAGCAGGATGCTTTCTCCAACCACCCCCATTTGAAGTCCACAATCTTTCACCGTTTCTACCCAGTGCTTGGTACTTACTTCCAGCAGCCACTGGTTGTCCTCCAGGATGCACCGAGCCGCAGCCTGATCCATGCCGGTCACCTGGGCGAATTCGGCACAGAGACTCTCATGGCAGCGGCGCAACGCTTCTACGCCACCGACAGCCCGGGACTCTTGCGCTGAGGCTGCTCCATGGCCGGAACTGCAGTGAGCAACTCGCCAGCCCGGCAAACACTCGCCAGCCCCGCTCCCCGTCCGCATCTGTCCCCACCGCTGCTTCTGCTTCCAACACCCGCGGCCCATGCAGTTGATATGAGTTTTGAAATTTCCGTTGATCACAGAATTTCTCACAACAGAGCGAGAGAAATTTGTGATCAGCGTGAGAATTTGGTGAAATGCGTGATTCTCACGCTCAATGCATGGGAGTTGGCAGCCCTGCCTCTCAATCCTCCTCTCCCTCTTCCCCCCTCTCTCTCTCCCCCTCTCTCTCTCCTCTCTCTCTCCACCTCTCTTTCTCTCCCCTCTCTCTCTCTCCCTCCCACCTCACTCTCATCCCTCTCTCTCCCCCTCCCTTCCGCTCTCTCCTCTCAACCCCCCTCTCTCTCCCCCCTCCCCCTCTCTCTCTCCTCTCTCCCGTCTCACCCCTCTCACTCTCTCCCCTTCCCTCTCTCTTCTCTCTCCCCCTCTCTCTCTCTCCCCCCTTTTTCTCCCCTTCTCCTCTCTCCCCCTCTCTCTCTCCCTCTCTTCCCCCTCTCTCCCTTCCACCTCACTCTCCCCCTCTCTCTCGTCCCCTCTCTCCTCTCTCTCCCCCCTCCCCTCTCTCCCTTCTATTCCCCCTAACTCTCTCTCCCCTCTCTTTCCCCTAACTCTCTCTTCCCCCCCCTCTCACCTCCCCCCTCTCGCTCCCTCCCCCTCTCTCTCTCCTCTCTTCCCCTCTCTCCCCCCTCTCTCGTCTCCTCTCTCCTCTCCCCCCCCTCTCCCTCTCTCTCCCTTCTCTCTCTCTCCCCTAACTCTCTCTCCCCTCTCTTTCCCCTAACTCTCTCTCCCCTCTCGCCCTCCCACTCTCTCCCCCTCTCTTTCTTCTCTCTCTCCCCCTCTTCTCTCTCCCTCCCTCTATTCCCCCCTCTCTCCCCTCCTCTCTCTCTCTTTCTCCCTCCATCTCTCTCTCTCCCTCTCTCTCCCTCTCTACACACTCTCCCCTCTCTCTCTGTCTCTCCTCTCACCTCTCTCTCACCTCTCTCTCTTCCCCCCCTCTCTCTCTCATCTCTCTCTCTCTCATCTCCCCATTTCTCCCTCCCACCTCACTCTCCCCCTGGCTCTCTCTCCCCTCTCTCTTTCTCCTCTGTCTCTATCTCCTTTCTCTTTGCCCCCCATCTCTCTATCTTTTCCCCTCTCTCCCCTCTCTCCACCTCCTCTCTCTTCCCTCTCTCTCTTCCCTCTCACCCCTCTCTCTCTTCCCTCTCTCTCTTCCCCCCCTCCCACCTCTCTCTCCCCACTCTCCCTCTTCTCTCTCTCCATTCACGCCCCCTCTGTCTCTCCCCTCTCTCCCCTCTCACCCCCTCTCTCTCTCCCCACTGTCTCCCTGTCTCCTTCCCCTCTCTCTCTCTCCACCTCTCTTTGAGAGTCTGTCCCTTCGGCACAGCGGCGCTTCCGACGCCTCCGCGGCCCGGGACACTGTCCGGAGTGCTCCATTGCCAAAGCTGCAGCGAGCAACTCGCTAGCCGCGCAAACACTCGACAGCGCCGCAAACTCACCAGTCCCGGCTCCCCGCATCTGTTCCCGCCGCTGGTTCTGCTCCCATCCCTCCCGCAGCCCCGGCTCTCCATCACCCGCGGACCATGCAGTTTATCCGAGTTTTGAAATTTTTGTTGATCACAAAATTTCTCACCACTGAGCGTGAGAAATGTCTGATGAGCGTGAGGGCGTGTGAGTTTGCTTGAGGGCGTGAGTCTCACGCTCAAAGCGTGAGAGTTGGCAGCCCTGATATATATATATAATTTTTTTTTGCATCAACCAGTCAGCAAAAGGGTCCCGACCCGAAATGTTGTCTGTCCATTCAATCCACAGATGCTGCCTGACCCGCCGAGTTACTCCAGCACTTTGTGTCACAGAGTCATAGAGTGATAAAGTGTGGAAACAGGCCCTTCAGTCCAACTTGCCCACACCGGCCAACAATGTCCTAGCTACACAAGTTCCACTTACCTACGCTTGGTCCATATCCCTCCAAACCTGTCCTATCCTTGTCCCTGTTTAACTGTTTCTTAGACGATGGGATAAGCCCAGCCTCAACTACCTCCTCTGGCAGCTCGTTGCATACACCCACCAGCCTTTGTGTGAAAAAGTTACCCCTCGGATTCCTATTAACTCTTTCCCCTTCATCTTGAACCTATGTCCTCTGATCCTCGATTCCCCTACTCTGGGCAAAAGACTCTGTGCATCTACCCAATCTATTCCTCTCATGATTTTGTATACCTCTGGAAGATCTCCCCTCATCCTCCTGTGCTCCATGGAATAGAGACCCAACATACTGAACTTCTCCCTATAGGTCCCACCCTCTAGTCCTGGCAACATCCTTGTAAATTGTGTGTGTTTTGATTTCTGCTTCCACTCTCTGTTATCTTCAGGTCATGTAAAACTTTGCCACCTGGGTTCAAACTCACTCGTATGCCCACTCATCTATTACCTTGGTTTTCGGTGACTTACATTGGCTATGGATTAGTGCGGCACAGTGGCGCAGCAGTAGAGTTGTTGCCTTACAGCAGGGGTCGGTAACATATGACCCCGGGCCCAAAATAACCCAAAATCATCCGGCATTGCAGGCATATTTTTCCCCCCATAATTATCCGTCCTGCAGACTTCCATCATCTGCCCGAGGCCGCGGTGCCCAGACGTGGTGATGCAAGGACGCAAGGAGGCCTGCGCTGGCGGCCGCAATGGTGGAGCCGCCGAGCAGCTGCGAGCGGCGATGAGCACCAAGCGCGGCCGAACACCGATGAGCGCCGAGCGTGGCCGAGCGCCGAGCTCTGTCTGTACCACATCCTTCGCAAAGCCGCCTGCACACAGCCGCGCACCTTCTGTGTCTGGGCTTCACTGTCCCGATCGGGGTTGTCAATAGGCCGGGGACGAGTGAATGCGAGTATTTGAACCACCGCCATCAGGACAGAGCCAAGGCAATGGTTCGTAGGTACGCCATGTTCGTGAGCACCCGCCCGTAACTAGGGCCAGTGCTCTGGGTGGCGTCCTCGAAGGGGCGGGATCTATGTGAACACATGATTTGTTGCCCCCCGGGGCAGGATGGGAGCGGGATCCATATGTACACATGATAGATGTGGCCTGCCATCCGCTCACAGACATGCGTCCTGGCCCCTATGCAGAACTAAGTTGCCAACTCCTGCCTTACAGCGTCAGATACCTGAGTTTGATTCTGACTGTAGTTGCCGTCTTCATATAGGCTTCTGCAAATATTATATTTAATGCTTCGTTAGAAGCTCTATTTAAATGAAAGTAGTTTGTGTTGTGGATATTGCCAACTTATAATCAATCGATCTTGCAAGACAAAGGAGTGATACTCAGTAGTCTCTTGCTTGAATTTCAATGCCACAGCCATTCCTTGCTACCAGTGGCAAAGATGCTTGGAAAAATAACATTCCACAGCCAATTTAACAAAGCAGCATTGAGTATAGTTTCAAATATAGAGGTGAGAATTCGCAGGGCCTAGTTTTCCATGAAGGGAAATGCTGGAGTTACCAGCACTTCCATTCATATTATACGAAGGGCTGGGCAGCACTGTTAGTAGTCATTTGAGGCATACCATGCAGTGTCTGATGACTGACGTTCCAGCTTTCAATGCAGTACAAGGGACCACTACTCAACAGTAGCTACTTGGGTTGTTTTCTCTGGAACACCGGAGGTTGCGGGGAGACCCGATTGAAGTATATCAATTTATGAGAGGCACAGATAGGGTGGACAGTCGGAATCCTTTTCCCAGGATGGAAAACTCTAATACTAGAGGGCATAGCCTTAAGGTGAGAGGGGTAAACTTTAAAGGAGATCTGCGGGAAATTTTTTTTTACATAAATGTTGGTGACTACCTGACATGTGCTGCCTAGGGTGGTCATTGTAGCAGATAAGATAGTGGCATTTAAAAGACTTTTGGATAGGCACATGTGTATAAAATCATGAGAGGAATAGATCAGGTAGATGCACAGTCTTTTGCCCAGAGATGGTGAATCGAAGACCAGAGAACATAGGTTCAAACAAAAGGGAAAAAGATTTAATAGGAATCTGAGGGGTAACTTTTTCAGACAAAGGGTGGTGGGTGTATGGAACAAGCTGCTAGAAGAGGTAGTTGAGGCTGGGACTATACCAACATTTAAGAAACAGTTAGACAGGTACATGGATAGGACAAGTTCGGAGGGATATGGACCAAGCGCAGGCAGGTGGGACTAGTGTAGCTGGGACATGTTGGCCGGTGTGGGTAAGTTGGGCTGAAGGGCCTGTTTCCACACTGTATCACTCTATGATTATGACATGGATATTCAGCGAATGGAGGGATATGGGTTATGTGCAGGTAGATAAGTGATGGTCTTGGCATCATATTTGGCACAGACATTGTGGGCCAAAGGGCCTGTTCTTGTGCAGTGCTATTCTATTTTCCATAAGTTGGGCATATAGCGGAGGCCCAGACTGCATGCAAAATTAGTTGTTCCCAATATTGTTGGGATCGAACGGTCAGGCAGCAACTCTATTACTGCTCCACCCTGCCACTCGTTAATCACTTGCTAAAATCACATTCTCTCTCTGGAAAGTAGCTGACGTAATCAAAGAGCTAACCCACCCCGGTCATTCTTTTTTCTCACCGCTCCCATCTGGTAGAAGGTACAGCTTGAAAGCACGTACCCTCCAGGCTCAGGAACGGCTCCTCCCCCTCTGTTGTCAGTCTTCTCAACCTTCATTCCGTAAGCTTGTGTAAGGTTTAATTTCAAAATAATGAAAGGAATTAGAGTCTATAATTTGAAACTTGTGCATGCATGCCTTTGCATAACCATAAATCCTATCATGTGTACATGGGATAGAATCTGGATTCTCAGTACCCTTTTCTGGTTGTTCACATCTTAAAATTTGACACATCAAATCCCTTCACTGGAGAAAGCTGCCCGATGGAATTTTGAAAACAATTTTATTTTTGTCTAAGGAACATAAATATGGGCTAGAAAACATCTCACTCTGCTATTAAGATGAAATATTTATGCATGTGATTATCCATTTAAGAAATGGATGCATTCTGTCCACACGGACATTTTTCAAGTTTTTTTTTAAAATGCCCTGAACATTCTTTCCAATAAAACAGCATCCGGTTGCAGCTGATTGAGTCCTAAATACATAGTTGTGAGTGCATCCTTCCGATGGAGAAAATGAGCATGGTGCTGAGCAGCTGCACAAACATGCAAACAAAGCAAGTGGTCGAGAAAGCAAGAACAACAACTATGTTTAATAGTAAGATTAAACGAGAACTTACCAGTTCGAAGTTTGATCTTTATTTTATGAGGAGTAACGTTGAGGGAATACATGAAGAACCCGCTAGTCCGCATGCGCGTCATTCTTCAAAGCAGCGGTGTGAATCACAGATACCTTTAATGACTTAAACATAGTAAGATTAGAGAAAAAGATACCAGTCAAGTTTATGATCCAGGGTGGGAGCGGAGGGCATGTATTCCCTCAACGTTACTCCTCATAAAATAAAGATCAAACTTCGAACTGGTAAGTTCTCGTTTAATCTTACTATTTTACTTCGGAGTCACGTGAGGGACTCCATGAAGATTTCAAAGCTCTGTGATTCTTGCCGTGGACGAGTCCATGACACACATCTGCCTTGGTATAGGGGAGAAATATATTCGACATCCATACGGTATGTAGATGCAACAAACAAATTTGTTAACAAAAGAAATCATAAACCCCGTATATTCATGGGGACAAATTATATTACGGAACTTAAAATAGTTTTTGAAAAAGTTCCAGTTTCCTCCACTGGTTTATTATAAAATTTACGGAAAGTTCCTTCTGATGACCATCCTGCCGTCTTGAGGATCTGATCCAATGGAACATCCAACTTGTATGCTGCCGACGTAGCTGCAGCCCTGGTGGAATGAGATTTAAAACAATTAGTATCTATACCTGCTTTAGTAAGTACTTGTTTTATCCATTTGGAAATGGTCTGTTTTGTTATTCGTTTATGAGGCTGTCTGTGGCTAAAGAGCAGTGCCTTTTTTGTGCCTCTGATGGTTTTGGTTTGTTTAATGTATTCTTTTAGATGTGTTACCACACACAGTCGCTCATCTGCAGGGTAGTTATTGAAAATCACTTTTAGGCCTGCCGACCCCTGTCTGTTCTGTTTTACCAGTTCCTGGATGTAAAAATGTAAATTTCCCTGCGAACTGGTCATGTTATCCAGCCTCAATTTGTGTAGGGAGTGCGCCCTTTGTGCTGTGACCAATGCCATCAGCATGACCGTTTTTAAGGTCAAAGTCTGTAATGACAGGCTAGTGGCTGGAATCCAGTTCCTTAGTAGATTCAGAACGATGCCAACGTCCCATATATGGGAATATCTGGCCTTAGGAGGATTAGCATTAAATATGCCCCTCATGAGCTTGGTTACCAAAGGGTGTGACCCCACAGGCTGTCGTTCCGTTTCTCTCCAGAGGTAGGTAGACAGGGCACTTTTGGCACAGTTGATGGCGCTTTACGTAAGTCGTTCGTCATGGTGTAAATTTACCAGAAATTCCAATACCGGTTGAATGTTCGTAGGTCTGTGGATAATGTTGTTCTGGTTGCAATACCTGTGCCATTTTCTGATATATACTAGGCATTGATTTTTTGTTGGGCTCCAGCGATCATGTTCATAGCTCTCGTTGTTAAGCCCAGGTGTAATAAAGGAGCTTTCAGACTCTACAAACCAAAACGTTAATGTAACGATGACAAGGATGACTTGTCCTAGTTGCTGGATTTACCAGTAGATCCAGTCTGTGTTGAATGGTGATGTGAGGTTCTACCCTGTACCACTGGGAACCATGGTTGGGTAGGCCAATCGGGTACTATTAAGATACCAGACGCAGAGTCTTGTCTTATCTTACTTAGTACCCGACTGATGAGGCAGAAGGGAGGGAATGCATAAAAGAACAATTTCCCCCAATGCAGCGAAACAGCATCTGTAGCTGCTGCCCCAGGGTCTGGTTCCCATGATACATATTTTGGCACTTGGTGGTTAAGCCTGGATGCGAATAGATCGACATCTGGTGTTCCGTATCGTGCTGTAATTTCAGCAAATACTTTTTTGTCCAACATCCATTCGATGTTGTCATTGAATTTGCGTGACCTGGTGTCTGCCACTAAGTTTTGTCTACCTGGTAAGTAGGTAGCTGATATCCAAATTCCTCTGCGGATACACTATTGCCAGATCTTGTTTGCCAGATTGTCACATGATGTCGATTTGTTTCCACCCATGTGGTTGATGTATGCTACCACAGTGGTGTTATCAATTTGTAATCTTACATGCTGATGAGATAACCCTAAGCAATATGACTTAAGGCCGTGAAAAGCTCCCAACATTTCTAAGTAATTTATGCCCAAAGTGTGTAGCAATGATGACTCTTGTTCATTCCATTTCCCACCACAGCTGGTGATGGAATCCGTGGCACCCCATCCGAGAGCACTAGCATCCGTTTGTAGTGTGATAGACGGATTGCTGATAATGATTGGATTGGAACAATGCCTAATGTTTTCTTTCCACCATTGTAGTTCTAATATGGCTTCTTTTGGTAGTTCCATAGGTCTATCAAAATGACCTCCATTGTTTTTTAGAGCTGTTATTTTTGCCCTTTGTAAATTCTGATAATATAAAGGTCCGAATTGTGCAGCTGGAAAAGCTGCTATTATCTTGCCAATCATTCTCGCCACCTGTCTAATAGATGCTTTGCTTGTGTCAATGATTTTGCTGCAATCCTCCTCGAGGGCTATTGCTTTGTCTTGTGGCAAAGTCACTGACATAAGGGGGCCAAGGAAAGAGCGTTCACGTCGCGGCCCTGTTTCAACCAATCTTTCCACCACCACGCACAAGAAGCACAAGAAGCGCAAGACAGACACCATTGGGCAGATGCCAAGAAGTGTGTTCAGCTCTGGCTGAACAACTTCTAATCTTGTGTGTGGACTCGATAAGAAGAAGAAGACTGACATAAGAACTGAGTTAATGGTAAATCCCAAGAAATCCATTGTTGTTGAAGGTTTCAATTTAGATTTAATTGGATGGATAATGAATCCTAGGCTTTCAAATAATTGTATGGTGGCTGTTATTGTTAATTCTGCTTGTTTTACCCTTTTGCCCAATATAAGTATATCATCCAAATAAGCCATCACAATGTGTTTATGTTCCCGTAGGAAAGCTAAGGCTGGTTTTAATAATTTAGTAAATAACCTAGGTCCATTTGGTAGTGCTCTGTATTGCCAGAGTTGATCCATCCAATTAAATTTCAAATAACGTCTGTGGACACCTGTTATGGGTACTGAATAGTAAGCATCTTTTAAATCAATGCTTGCCATATAGTAACTTTTGGAGATTAATAGTTTAGCAGTAGTAAAGGTTTCCATTTTGAAGTGAATATATTTTACAAAAACATTCAAATTACTCAAATCTATGATGATGCGGCAACCACCATCTTTCTCATGTTTAATAAAAATGTTGGACACGAATTCTAAAGGTTCGTGTTGGGTTTGTTCAATTATCCCCATTTTATGGAGTCTCTGCAGTTCAGCATGTGCTTTTGCTTTATCTTCGCCCTTAAGCCTGAACACTCTGTTCGGTACATGCTGGACTGGAGGATTACGTGGTTGTAAGAACTCTATCGTGTATCCCTGGATACTGCTTAGGATATAAGTATCTGATGTTAACTTATACCATGCATCCAGAAAAAAGTGTAATCTGCCACCAACACCCATGCTTTCGTTAATAAGTAAGGGACCAGACCCACCTACCTCTATGGTTACCAGTGGTCTTATTTCTTCCCTTGTCCCCAAGGACATTGAGGCCCCGGTGTCTTGATTTGTGTTGTTGTAGATGGGTGCATCTTCCACGAGGGCCGGCCTGGGCCATGTCCTAAAAAAGACCGCTGTTGGATTGGTCTTGCCCTCGACTGTTCCCCGGAGTAGTCCTTGCGACCCATGAGTGCATAGGGGTGGTACTTCTGGGGGTGGCGTTTGGTTGCTTTTATGATTCCCAGGGCTTTGGATTCTTCGTCCAAATCTTTTACCTGTTTTGGTAGGTCCCCTCCAAACAGGTAAGTCTTTTCGGTGGTCGTTTCCGTTCTGCATAATCCTGCAAATTTTGGGTCTAGTACCGGCTGTATGCTCTTCTTTCTGATATTATTCAGTTCATATTGGGTATTGCAGAAGAGGGCCAGGGCATCTTTCTGGTGTTGATTCATATCTTCCTCATCCAGGGTCCGTGTGAATGCTGTTATCCCTGCGGTGAGGGTTTTAAGTACTTTTGCAGTAAGACATCCCTTGTCCTGATGCTTGCTCCTACATGCTTCCAAATACAAGCATTCACGGTTGGGACATTAAGGGATTTACCGTTTCCAGGTTGCAAGTGACGCCCCATGGTGTCAATTAGGGCTTGTCCCTGTAGCTGGTTCAGGGACATGTAATTAATGCTTGCCGCTAACCTGGCTGGTAAATTATCCCCTGTGAGTTCTGGTTTTGCGAACTGAGCCACCATTTCAAGTAAGTTCCCACTCACTCCTTGCACTGAGTTTTCCATCAATTCCTGTTCAGGGTCAGTCCAAATCTGCCCCGCTATGCTGTCCTGGGAGGCAATAGACGCCGAATACAGCCCTGAATAAGGTACTGCAGAGGGGCTGAATGTCTGCCCAGTAGAGCCAGACCCCCTCTGGAGTATTGCCTCCATCAGCTGCTCCATTTTCGTCCAGTGCTCTCGGGCATCTGGTTCTTGCGGCTTGTCCTGGACCAGCTGCCGCTCCAACGCGGTACAGAGCTTTCGAGCGCTGACCGCTCGCGGTCGCTGGTCCCGCAGCTCAAACGCGTTCCAGTGATCTCGGTCACTGGTCGCTTGCTGCTCCTCCAATTCCTTCAGCCCCACAGGCCCCTGAGCGTAGTTGGCGTGGGGCTGTTCGAAATCCGAGTCGTCCGAAAGAACGGCTCTGTCGGTTTTACGTTTAGCCTTTCCACCCGCCGGTGGTGAGGCTAGCTCTGGCACAGGTGCTCCCGACAATGGAGACAGCCCTGCCGTCTGCCGCCGCTGGCTGCCCGTTCCTGCACGGCTCTCCCCCGCCAGCTTTTTTGCAGCTTTGGTTCGTCTTCTGTCCATCCTAGAGGTAAGAAAAACGTAGATCTCTTACCTGTCTTCGCTGGTTGTATACACCAGCCGTTTAGGAGGAACGTCCTTACTCCATCGAAATGACTCGTGCAATGCGTGTAGCGTAATGACGCGCATGTGGACTAGCGGGTTCTTCATGGAGTCCCTCACGTGACTCCGAAGTAAAATTAGAAACTTAGAACAATAGAGCACAAGAGCAGACCCTATGGCACTTCATGTCTGCACCAAGCATGATGCCAAATCCCATCCACTTGCACAAGGTTTACGTGGATGTTGCCAGGATTAGAGGGTGTGAGCTATAGGCAGAGGTCGAGTAGGCTGGGACTCTATTCCTTGGAGACCAGGAGGATGAGGGGTGATCTTATAGAGGTGTATAAGATCACGAGAAGAATAGATCGGGTAGATGCCCAGAGTCTCTTGCCCAGAGTAGGTGAATAGAGGACCAGAGGACATGGGGTTAAGGTGAAGTGGAAAATGTTTTAATAGGAAACTGAGGGGTCACTTTTTCACACAAAGGGTGATGGATAGATGGAACAAGGTGCCAGAGGAGGTAGTTGAGGCTGGGACTATCCCAACATTTAAGAAACAGTTTGACGTACATGGACAGGACAGGTTTCTTCTTATTCTTTGGAGTTTTACGGCGGATATGGACCAAGTGCTGGCAGGTGGGACTAGTGTTGCTGGGACATATCGGTCGGTATGGGCAAGTAGGGCTGAAGGGCCTGTTTCCACACTGTATCACTCCATGACTCTATGAACATGTTATATGAGCATGACTATGACTATCTATGGCTTAGATAGTATTCCATATCCCTCTGTTCCATGTCTGTTCATGTGTTTATATAAATACCCTTTGAAAGCCTCTATGATACAGTATCTGCTTGTACCACCTCCCCTGGCAGCACATTCCATGCCCCTACCACTCTCTATCTTAAAAGTTTGCTTTATAAGTTTTAAAGAGTCATAGAGTCATACAGAGTGGAAACAGGCCCTTCATCCCAACTTGCCCACGTCAACCAATATAACCACCGGGTGGCGCTGTCAGTGATGGCAGCCTCACCAACTGTCTGTCTGTCTTTTCCTCTTTTTTGTTATTCTTAGTGTGTTTTAAAAAGTTTGTGTTAATGTTCTCTAGTTTGTTTTATGTGGGAGTTGGGGGAGGGGGTTGGGGCAAACTTTTTTTCAATCTCTTATCTTTCCGGTGATGCGATTGTTTTCCGGATCGTATCTCCGGTCTCTCTGCGGCCTAACATCATGTCATAACATCAAGGCTGGCGGCCTTGCTCGAGACTGACTTTGAGCACCACAGCGGGGCAGTGGACTTACCATCGGAGCCTGCGATCCCTCGCCTGGGATCAACGCTCCAACCACGTCTCCGGATTCTAACATCGAGGAGTTCGCAGTCTTGGGTAGAGACTGATGTTGGGAAGCTCCAAAGTCACAGGAGGTTTGACTAGCCCCGACCTGGGGTCCGATCGCCCGGTGCTGGGGAGCTGAGATCCCCCCCGATGTGGGAGCTTGATCGCCCCGACGCGGAGGGCCCGACCGCCGGCTATGGGAGCCAAGGTCGCCACATCAACGGAAGGCTCAAGGCCCCCGATCGCAGAAGAACAAAGAAGAGAAGATTGAACTTTTTTTTGCCTTCCATCACAGTGAGGAATGTGGAGGAGTCACTGTGGTGGATGTTTATGTTAAAATGTATTTTGTATGTCTTGATGTTTTTTATTAATATGACTATATGGTAAATCAAATTCCTCGTATGTTGCAAAACATACTTGGCTAATAAAGTATGATTATGATTATGATTTTGATTATTATGATTATGAAATGCCCCATCTACACTAGCCCCGCCTGCCTGCATTTTGCCCATATCCCTCTAAACCAGTCTATCCAAGTACCTGTCTAAATGCTTCCTAAACATTGCAATTGCACCTGCCTCAACTACTTCCTCTGGCAGCTCGTTCAATACACCCACCACCCTTTGAATGAAAAAGTTACCCCTCAGATTCCTATTAAATCTTTCCCCTTCATCTTAAACTTATGTCCCCTTGTTCTCGATTTCCCTACTCTGGGCAGAGACTCTGTGTGTCTACTTGATCTATTCCTCTCATAATTAAGATGTAAGACTCCAGGACTTTGTGTTTTGCCGACGTTTCCAGCACCTGCAGTTTCTTGTGTCTCCACTATTGTAAAGTTGTTTCTCTATCTCAATAGAGGCTGGCCGAATTCGGAGCTGTGGCGGCGTTCCGGCGTTCCAGTGGCAGCGGCACGACTTGGGGCTGAGACGGCGTTCCGGTGAGGGCGGCTCGGCTCGGGGCTGAGACGGCGTTCTGGTGAGGGCGGCCCGGTGAGGGCGGCCCGGCTCGGGGATAAGACGGCGCTCCGGTGAGGGCAGCCCGGTTCGGGGCTGAGACGGCGCTCCGGTGAGGGCAGCCTGGCGCGGGGCTGAGACGGTGCTCCAGTGGCTGAGGCGGCGTTCCGGCGGCGGCGACCTGAATCCGGGGCTTGGCCGCGGGCCAGTGGACGACATCGTCGGGAGCTCGCAGGTCACAGGCTGGTGCCTATGTTCTGGAGCTCCTGCGGCAACAGCTGCGTGCGTTGGACTGGAGGGCGGCAGCTTCGACCACCCCGGGGGCCGCGGAGCTTGAACCGGCCCGTTCGCGGAGCTCGGTTGAGCCGCGGGACTGACTACCATCGCCCGGTGGTATAACAACATATCGCCTCAGTGCAGAGGGAGAATGAGGAGGGAAGAGACACTAACTTTAAGACTTTTGCCTCCATCACAGTGAGGAGGTGCCTGGTGAACTCACTGTGGTGGATGTTAATTTGTGTTTATTGTGTGTTTTGTTGTTTATTATTATATGTATGGCTGCAGGCAACGACATTTCGTTCAGACCGAAAGGTCTGATTGACAAATAAAGGATCTAATCTAATTTTTTATATAATTAACTATAAAATGTCATTATTTTTCTCTAGGTCCAGCACCTGATGTGAACGACATCAGCTTAACATCTGTAGTTGGAAAGTTACTAGAGTATTCTGAGGGATAAGTTATACAGGCATTTGGATGGGCAAGGGCTGATTAGGAATAGTCAGCATGGTTTAGTACATGGGAGGTCATGCCTCACAAATCTGATTGAGTTTTTTGAAGATGTGACCAGAAAGGTTGATGAGGGCAGAGCTGTAGATGCTGTATACATGGATTTCAGTAAGACATTCGACAAGGTTCCGCATAGTAGGCTGCTCTGAAAGGTAGGTTGCATGGGATCCAAGGAGAGATAGCTGAATGGATAGCAAATTGGAGATGGCGAAAGGTTGCTTCTCGGATTGGAGGCGCGTGACTAGTGGTGTGCCTCAGGGTTCGGTGCTGGGCCCGTTACTGTTAGTCAACTACATTAATGATTTGGATGAGAACATACAGGGCAAGATTACAAAGTTTGCTGATGATACAAAAGTGGGTGGTTTTGCAGATAGTGAAAATGGTTGAGAAAAATTGCAGCAGGATCTTGATCGATTGGCCATGTGGGCTGAGGAATGGTTGATGGAATTTAATTCAGAGAAGTGTGAGGTGTTGCATTTTGGGACGTCTAACAAGGGCAGGACCTGCACAGTGAATGGTAGGCCTTTGGGGAGTGTTGTAGAGCAGAGGGATCGAGGAGTGCAGTTGTATGGTTCCTTGAAGGTCGAGTCGCAGGTAGATAAATGGTCAAAAAGGCTTTTGGCCACATTGGCCTTCATCAGTCAGAGTATTGAATATAGAAGTTGGGAGGTTATGTTGCAGTTGTGTACAGAGGCAGATCTACTATGAAACTAATGAAGCTTCAGCTTCAGGGCCCCAGAAGTGACTTTAGTTCAGATATTCGGATTTAAATCGGAAATCCGATTTTTTTGTTTTCCTCAAAATTAATCTGATTTTTCACCACGACTAAACTCCTCGCCTTGATTAAACTTCACCTCACAATTAAACCTCAACTCACTAAACCTCGCATTACCTAAACCTCCCACCTCACACATAATCCCCGCATCGACTATCGGGAACATGTTTCCTACCTCTAGCGTGTCCAAACCCTCAATAATCTTATATGTTTCAATAAAATTCCCTTCTTATCCTTCTAAATTCCAGAGTATACAAGCACAGCCGCTCCATTCTCTCAGCATATGACAGTCCCGCCATCCCGGGAATTAAACTTGTGAACCTATGCTGCACTCCCTCAATAGGAAGAATGTCCTTCCTCGAATTTAGAGAACAAAACTGCACCCAATACTCCAGGTGTGGTCTCACTAGGGCCTTGGACAATTGCAGGAGGACCTATTTGCTCCTATGCTCAACTCCTCTTGTTATGAAGGCCAACATGCCATTCGCTTTCTTCACTGCCTGCTGTACCTGCATGCTTACTTTCATTGACTGATGAACAAGGACCCCCAGATCCCGTTGTACTTCCCCTTTTCCCAACGACACCATTTAGATAATAATCTGCCTTCCTGATTTAGCTACCAAAGTGGATATCCTCACATTTATCCACAGTCAAGCAGCATCTCTGGAGAAATGGAATAGGTGACCTTTCGGTTCAACAGACAGAGAGGATTGGGTTGGAACAAACTTTTTGGTAACCTAATGGTAATCTAAAGTAAGACATGGCATCAGTGAATGTGACTGATTGTTTGACTGTATCTGCTTCTGCCTGTTTCCATCAGGCAATCTGGATCATAATTCAGTAAAACATCACCCTGCTGAGGAAATTGCCTCAAATTAGGCATGAGCAGCAACATAACTAACTAATTTATTGAATAGTGAAAGGCTTGGATAGAATAGATGTGGAGAGGATGTTTGCACTTGTGGGAGAGCCTAGGATTAGAGGTCAGTCTCAGAATTAAAGGATGTTCCTTTAGGAAGGAGATGAGGAGGAATTTATTTTAGTCGGAGGGTGGTGAATCTGTGGAATTATTTACCACAGAAGGCTTTGGAGGCCAAATCATTGGATATTTTTAAGGCAGAGATAGATAAATTCTTGATTAGTGCGTGTGTGAGGGATTATGGGGAGGAGAATGGGATTAGAGAGAAAGACAGAGAGAGAGATAAGCCACAATGGAATGGCGGAGCAGACTTGATGGGCCGAATAGCCTAATACGCACCTATCACATAATCCTTTTGACTTCTGACTTTATAAAAATTGCAGTAATTCACTTCCTCTTCCTTAATCTAGTTTACTAAACAAAATTATCAGCTCAAGTATCATCTCCATTTCAGTTAAGTTCAGTCTTTACTATTTACCCTTGGTTTGAGAAGTCACGAGAGATAGAAAAGCTCTGTCCTCATCCCTGAAATCCAGAGACAATTAGACTTTATTAAAAATGTAATTCATAAAGGAATATTATTATACATATAAAAAATATTTTAAAAGCATTTCAAAATAAATAAAACATTAAACTAAACTGAAATGAGGAAAAGCTACAAAATCATACTTCCCCCTTTGTTCTTGCTATTGACCTCAAATGTGTAATGTCTTGCGTAAAGCCCGGTTATGACTAGCACAATAAAGAGATGTCCAACACTGATGAGATCTGTGAGTAGTGCGTTCCATTTAATGATAGCACGGCCTCAAGAGGGCCCTCGCATTTACATGTTGATGATGAATATAAACGTTGCATACATTACATCTACCACTTCAACTTTGGGGTTTCATATACATGTATGTCCAAGGCATATAAAGTATACCATCATCATTAAATCATTGACTTGTGTTTGTATACATATAAAGGACTTACGAATAGAACATGTTTAAGAAGGAACTGCAGATGCTGGAAAATCAAAGGTAGACAAAAATACTGGAGAAACTCAGCGGGTGAGACAGCATCTATGGAAGGAAGGAACTAGGCAACGTTTTGGGTCGAGACCCTTCTTCAGAACATAGTCATTAATGAATGACTATATTTATAGCTAATGAATAACGAGAAACACAGGATATCATTTTTAAGTGCTTTGAACGTAAAACATCACTATCCATCGTTGCTAAACTTGTAGCCAATAAATAATGAGATAATCACATTATCCTCGTTGTACACAGCACTCTTTATACTTCGAGTGCTGTGTACAATTAACACAGCACTCTTTATACTTCGAACATCATACTACAAAACTACAAAACTAGAAACTCTATAACTCCGCATTTTTTTACTGCCTTCTTTTACTCTTGCCTACCTATTTTCATAACAAGCCGAGTTGGGGGTGTTGACAATTGCCCACTTCTCGTGCGAGTTGTTTTTTCGACTTGTTCTGTGTTGTATTTCTGTTGTGTGTGAGTGAGGCTTGGCACGTTGCGAGCGGGTTCCCCCACTGCATTACCTTGCGATGCGGGCTGTGATTGCTCAGTTTTCGCGCTCTTTTGCTGCGTGTTGCCGGGGGGGGGGGGGGGGGTGGCTCAGCTGCTTCATGCGCGGGTCGTATGTCCTTCCTGTTTCTGCGGTACACTGTACGGCTCTGTGTAGACACGGAGTAGCTCCGAGGGGCCAATTGTTTGCACACAATCTGGTCACATTGCCACTTGGTTGGTTTGTGACAAAATCACACCGGTTGTTGTCGCTCCAGGCACTCTTGCCTTCTTGTTGAAGTATACTGCCTGTTTATCTTGCCGGACAGCAAGTTTCAGACCTGTCCCTCCCATGGGACCCATGGGAGGGACAGGATGGGACAGTAGGAGCGATAAAAGTGACGGAAGTTTGCTTCTTATCAGTCTACTGTTCAGTAGCTGTGAGGGGGCATAACCACATGTCCCATCAAGGGGTTGTTGCGGTATTCAAGGATGGCATACATGGGGTCACAATCGCTGCGCTTGTCTTTCTGCATGATATTTCTCATGGTTTGCACACAGCGCTCCACCTGCCCGTTGCTCTGTGGATAGATGGGACTTGAGGTGACATGGGCAAATTCCCATTCATTCTTGAACTTGCCAAACTCAGCACAGTCAAATTGTCTCGCGTTGTCTGACATCAACAATTCAGGAATGTCATTCCGGGCAAACATGCCCTTCATCTCTCGTATCACTGAATGTAACATCATGTCTGGCAGTTGCGCTATTTGGAGTACTATTAGTCAGAGGTGGTGAATCTGTGGAATTCATTGCCACAGAAGGCTGTGGAGGACGTCAATGGATATTTGTAAGGCAGAGGTAGATAGATTCTCGATTAGTAAGGTTGTCAGGGGTTATGGTGAGAAGGCAGGAGAATGGGGTTGAGAGGGAAAAATAGATCAGCCATGATTGAATGGTAGACTAGACTGGATGGGCTAAATGGCCTAATTCTGCTCCCAGAACTTATGATCATGGACTTATTTCAGTGACAAAATAGCCAATCTGGAACTCCCTTGATTTTACACAGGGTTCCCTTTATCTAAATCACAATGCTGCAAAACATAAGATAAATTGTAAAGTAGAGTAGATGGGCTGAATGGCCTAATTCTCCCCCTAGATGAGGAAAAGGGGAAGTACCACGAGACCTGGATGTCCTAGTACATCAGTCACTGAAAGTAAGCATACAGGTACAACAGGCAGTGAAGAAAGCTAATGGCATGTTGGCCTTCATAACGAGAGTAGTTGAGTATAGGAGCAAAGAGATCCTTCTGCAGTTGTACAGGGCCCTGGTGAGACCACACCTGGAGCATTGTGTGCAGTTTTGGTCCCCTAATTTGAGAAAGGACATTATTGCTATTGAGGAAGTGCAGCGCAGGTTCACGAGGTTAATTCCCGCGATGGCGGGACTGTCATATGATGAAAGAATGGAGCGACTGGGCTTGTATTCACTGGAATGTAGAAGGATGATAGGGTATCTCATAGAAACATATACAATTATTGAGGGATTGCACATGCTAAATGCAGGAAACTTGTTCCCGATGTTGGGGGAGTCCAGAACCAGGGGCCACAGTTTTAGAATAAGGGGTAGGCCATTTAGAACTGAGATGAGGAAAACCTTTTCACACAGAGAAATGTGAATTTGTGGAATTCTCTGCCTCAGAAGACAATGGAGGCCGATATTTTCAAGAGAGAGATAGATAGAGCTCTTAAAGATAGCGGAGTCAGGGGATATGGCAAGAAGGCAAGAACGGGGTACTGATTGTGGATGATCAGCTATGATCACATTGAATGGCAGTGCTGGCTCGATGGGCTGAATGGCCTACTCCTGCACGTATTGTGCATCTATCTATGTATCTATAACTTATCATCTTCTGAGTTTGGTAGTAGTTACTTTGAAGCGTCTGTGCTTCCTACCTGAAGTCGAGAGAAGAAAAGCAGGGATGACCGGGATATGAGTGGTCCTTGATTTTGACTGCAGAGTGGAGGCTTTGAGATTATTGTGAGTCACATGACTGCAGAAGATAAGAGTGGTTATGGAGCTTACTCTGCGCTGCGGGAGATGACCTTATGCAGCCAGTTAAAATAAATGAGATCTGGCCCATCATATCCTTCAACTCATGTAGATAATAACAGGAAACATGGTATCATTAGTACATAATAAAACATTAATATCCTTCAGAAGATGCTTGGAAGCCTGCAGCTTTCACAAAAGAATGAAGTTGCAAATACATTTAATATCTAAATAAACATTACATTTATTTAAATTCAGATTTCACAACGAAGCATTATTGTCCTAGCTCAACAGGTATTGCAATCCTCTCTGTATATGTTTAATACAAGCCAGGCAATGGAGAGGGAAATCTTGCATCCCAAATGCCACGATATGCTCTTCAGAAAAGGCAGCGTTTAATTAAGAGCAATTAGCTGTTTCCCTGCTGAGTAGTTGCAAGTAGCAACTGTCCTCATAAAGGATCATTTGCACATGACAGCCTTGGATGTCAGTCAGTTCTTCTGCAGTTTGAGATCAGCTTAAAAGTAATTATATCGGGCAGAAAGGTCAGAGGAGATATTTTCCTCATCAAATCTCTAGCACAGAAGCGGGATTCAATTCTCAGCTGTTAAAGGCCAATTGTTGCTCAAACGCCATATTCATCAATCTACCACCATGATGTTGGTTATAGGTGAGTGCTGCTCCAGAGTTATCAGTGATAGATGTTTCCGACGTAACTGTGAAAAGTTTTGATGGGGTCGAGAAAGCTGACTAAACAGGAGATAGACACAAAAAACTAGAGTAACTCAACGGGTCAGACAGCATCACTGGAGAAAAGGAATGGATGACGTTTCGGGTCGAGACCCTTCTTCAGACTGAGAATCAGGGGAAAGGGTAACGAGAGATATTGGTGGGGAAAGAAGAAGGGTTTCGGCCCTATTCCTTTTCTCCGTAGATGCTGCCTGACCCCGCAGAGTTACTCCAGCTTTTTGTGTCTATCTTCGGTTTAAACCAGCATCTTCAGTTCCTTCCTACGTACTTCAAGCAGGAGGAAACTTGTTAGAGTGGACCAGTTTCAGTGATAGTGCGATGGTGTTGATTACCTGACTTTGTTGAAAGTGGGTACTGTCATTCATTGTCCATATACTGTTGCAAGTGTTGACCTTAATGTCAATACTTGAGCAATTACTTAACCTTGAATGACTTGCATTGCTGCATTTGGTTGCATCTGCTTCCACCAGCAACCAGGTACATTATGTTCCCACCACAGCTTATGTGCTCCTTTCTTTTTGCGCTTTTAAAGTAATGGGATTTAAGTTATTTTTTTAATGGAATTGTCTGCTTGGATTCCCTCTTTATTAACTGTTGTCATATTTAATGTATTACACATTTACACCCATTGTCACCTTAGGGATTTTGCGAAAACATTTATTTTCTCTATTGCTTTGCCTTGCAATGCCACTGTTTCATTCCAGTTGTTACTGATCATTAAATATTTAAAAAAGTATAGATAAAGAAATTTACTAAAAATTACATGACTAATAGATACTCCTATCAATATCTTTTGTGTAAACAATTTAATGGCGACAAAGCATTCTAATGTAGATCCTATTTCACTTAGTATTGATTTATCTATATTACTAAATCTCTGATCTTGACCGCTTTTGGCCGACTGTGCAGCGATTTCCGAGAGAACGCCGCCACCTACGGCCGTCATTTTTGGCCACCTTGCTCAGAGCCCCCCTCCGCCATATGAGTGCGGAGGATTTTTTCCGTCGAAGAAAAATGAGAGAGATATTAATGTTTTTACAAAATTCCCCATTCTCCCTGCTATAGGGGAGGGACTATAAAAACCAGGAAGTGTCGTGCCTCACTCAGTCTCTGCCAAATGAATTTTGGTTGTCAGCTGTCTGCAGCCCAATTATTTGCCTCGCCTTTTTAACAAGTTTGTGTTCACACAATGAATTTTGGTTGTCGGTTGTCTGCAGCCCAATTGTTTGCCTCGCCTTTTTTAACAAGTTTGTGTTCACAAAATGAATTTTGGCTGTCGGGTGTCTGCAGCCCAATTGTTTGCCTTGGCTTGGCTTTTAGAATCGTTGCAGCAGTTGGCTGCCAGCCCAAGAATCCATTCAGCCCACAATGTCTATACTAGCCCTCTAGAAACCAGTACCTTCGGCCCACAACACCCATACTAGCGCAACAGAAAGCCCCACTGGCGAGCAATATTGGAATTGGTGGAGAGGTGGAATATTGCCTTGGTGACCAGCCCTCCCGTGTGATGCTGGGACCCAACGGGTCCCACTTAGTCTAGTGTAATAAGATTACACAAATATTGTGTAAGATCTTAAAAACTAATTTACAGATAGTGCAAATAATATTTTATGAGTGTAGTTGGATGATCAACCATGATCATATTGAATGGCGGTGCAGGCTCGAAGGGCCGAATGGCCTACTCCTGCACCTATTTTCTATGTTTCTATGTTTCTATGTAGTGAGTGATTGCAAACCATTTATCCGAACTAAATCCTAAATTCTGGATTCCTGACTTTGCATTTTGCATCACATGCATTTGAATTTTTGACACCAGCACCCACGGTTCTTTCCTACATACAAAGAATTGATACTGTTACATATTTACATAGGTAAAAATCATCAATGAGCTAATATTTTAGAATTAATAAATTAAATTAAAAAGAAAAAATCTAATAGCCCTATGGTTTTATCCTGAATTGTCCACAATAGTGTCCTAGAGATTACATTTAGTTTTTGGGGATAATCCTGGAGGTTTGGAAATCCTATTTAACAGTGATAAATCTTTACAAATGGGCTGGGATTACACACATCTAAAGATAGTTGTTATAACTTTATAAAAACCCATTGCATAGTCTTGCATTAGGTGGCAACTGTTTAAATGTGTTTGAACACTAGCAAATATTCTATGATAAAATAGATTAAAATATATAAACGTTATTATTCTTGATTCTGTCTGAAGATTAAAACAGATGATGTGGTGTTGGTTGACAATCGTAACTGTAAAGTGAATTTCACCTTTTGATTTTTAGACTTTAGAGATGCTGTGTGTAAACAGGCCCTTCGGTCCACCGAGTTCACGCTGACCAATGATCACCCTTTCCACTAGCACTATCCTATGCACTAGGGGAAGTTTACAATTTGCAGAAGCCAATTAACTGACAAACCTGTAGGTCCTTGGAGTGTGGTAGGAAACTGGAGTACCTGGAGAAAACCCACATGGTCACAGGAAGAACATACAAACTATACAAACAGCACCCATAGTCAGAATAGAACTCTGACCATGGATTGAACGGGTCTCTGGCGTTGTAAGGAAGCAAATCTACCACTGCGCTACTGTGCCACCCTGAATGCCTTCATTCTGGTCTATTAATATTTCAACTTTTCTATGCCATTAGAGTATAAACTAGCACAAAATGAGAGAATAAAAATCAGCCCTGTGCAATATAATAATCCCAAAAACATCCTGAGTTTCCCTCCCTAACCCAGGATTGATAACAGACAAATAGCTATTTAGAATTCCCTTCCGAACTGGAGGAACAGCACCTCATATTCCACTTAGGTAGTTTACAACCCAAAAGTATGAGCGTTGAATTCTCCAATGTTAGGTCACAAGCCCCTTCCTCCTTTTCCTCCTCTTCTCCCTGTGCCTAACCTGGCACAGCACCCATTTCTCTCACTCCACCTCCTCTCATTTCCCTTCCCTCCCCTCCCTTCCACCCCAGGACAGAAAACGTGGGAATGGGAAGAGGAGTTAAGTGTTTGGCAACCAAGAGATCAAGTAGGTCAAGGCGGACTGAGGGTAGGTGTTCGGCGAAACGACCGCGGTTGTCAAACACTTTAACTCCCTTTCCAATTACCACACTGACCTTTCTGTCCTGGCCCTCCACCATTGCCAAGTGAGGCCAAACATAACTTGGAGGAACAGCACCTCATATTTCGCTTGGGCAGCTTATAACCCAACAATATTGATTTATCTAACTTCAAATAACCCTTGCAATTCCTCTCTCAATCAGTCCCTCCCCCACCCTAATCGTCGTACTAGTTTCCCTGACGTCCCGTTGAGTTTCACTGTCTCTATAACTTGTTATCACTTACCCCACAGCAAACAATGGACCATTGTGGGCTCCACCTATCCTTGATCATCATTGCATTATGCATATCTTTCATTCAATTAACCTACAAACTTGAACGTCTCCAGTGTGGGAGGACACTGGAGATCCCAGGGAAAATCCACACAGGTCAAGGGGAGAACGTACAAACTCTATACAGACAAGCACCTGTAGTCAGGATCGAACCCGGGTCCCTGGCGCAGTGAGGCAGCAACACCACCACCGTGCCACCATACCACCCATAATAACAATAGCATTAGCAAGATTAATTGCAATACATTTTCAAAATGCTTCATCGGTTGCAAATTGCCTTGGGACATCTGAGGTTGTGAGATACGGTACATTAACACAAGAGCCTAATGAATCATTTTTCTCATTATTGTCTTTGCAGTCTTGCTATTTGCAAAATGGCTTCCGCATTTCCATTTTGGTAGATTATTCACCAAAATAATTCAACATAAGTGCACGTTTGGGACGATTAAATGTTTCTTCCTTGCTTATTTGGAAATAAATGGGTGGGTCGATATATAGAATGAAAACGGTAACATCAGCTTGTCTGCCTTAGTGTTTATTAAAAAATCATTATGGTGTTTCTATTCTGGGCAAGCAGCATAACAAAAAAAATCTGATAATAAAGGACATGCAAATATCACCCCTCTATCTTTGAGACCCCAATATGGAATTCCACTGTGAAGCCATGTGAATTTGTAGGGAAGTCTGAAGAAGGGTCTCGACCCAAAACATCACCCTTTCTACTCTCCAGATATGCTGCGTCCCGCTGAGCATTTTGTGCCTACCTTTGAATTTGTACTGAATTTTTTATGGCCAAGTAGTGCATGACTTAGCTAACACACACGCACATTTAAGAAATGCAATATTAAGGAGGGAAATTATGTTCTTGTGAGTGGAAGATTTTACAAACAACTATATATTTATTTAGCTCCTCTGAATGTGTTCTTCTGTACAATGTAACGTTACTCACAATGCCTTCTGTGACTGTATCCAGAGATATGATGAGTGTTTGAGGGCACTGGTCCTGTACTCGCTGGAGTTTAGAATGATGATGGGAGACCTCATTGAAACTTACCGAATAGTGAAAGGCCTGGATAGAGTGAAGGTGAAGAGGAGGTTTCCACTAGTGGGAGAGTTTAGGACCAGAGGTCGTAGCCTCAGAATAAAAGGACATACCTTCAGAAAGAAGATGAAAATAAATTTCTTTAGTTAGAGTGTGGTGAATCTTTGGAATTCATTGCCACAGATGGCTGTGGAGGCCAAGTTAATGGACACTTTTAAGGCAGAGATTGACAGATTCTTCATTTGTACGGGTGTCAAAGATTATGGGGAGAAGGCAGGAGAATGGGGTTCAGAGGGAGAAATAGATTAGCCATGATTGATTGGTGGAGTAGAGTCGATGGGCCAAATGGCCTAATTCTGCTCGTATGACTAATGAACATGAACTTTTCCATACATCTGATCTCCCCTCCACCTGTTGACCTTCTCCTTTGCAGTCAATAGGAAATGGAGCTAGGAGCTAGGCGATTTCCTTAAAAGACACAAAGTGCTGGAGTAACACAGGGGGTCAGGCAGTATCTCTGTAGAACATGGACTGATAACATTTCGGGTCGAGACCCTTGGGAGATGTCATTGTTTCTCTTGGTTGTAAGGATGTAGTGCGATAAGAAAAAGGAGTATTGCTCGTGCAACATGACAATATAATTGAATGCTGTTATGAAACACTAACTTAAATTTCTTCTATTGCAGTTATTGAGATAGAAATGGAGCCGTGAAAATTATGACAGCCAGCGGAAAAAATAAACATGAATGGAAAAAAATGTGTAAAATAAAGTAAACTATTGGCATGTTATGGGTAGATAAATATGTATTTACTGAAGATTGCAATCTCTCAGCAGGTGATAAACCTGAGAATGTACTGCAGGAAGAAGAGTTGCAGATTACCAGTAAGCAGATTGTGGAAAAGGCTGTTCTGCAGGCTGTGCAGCAGTATACCCAAGAGAAGAAACAAACAGAGAAGACAAAAGCAAAAAAGGGTTCCCCTCTGAAGTCTTCGGGATATGCTGAGCAGCAGGAAAAGAAGAACTGAAGGACAATAATCACTCAAAACACACATTGGGGTCAGCACTGTAAACGTGTATCAAATACTGTATATATATATATATATATATTCAAGGGCAACACGGTGACCCGGCAGTAGAGTTGCTGCCTAACAGCGCTTACAGCGCCAGAGACCAAGGTTCGATCCTGACTACGGCTGCTGTCTGTACAGAGTTTGTACATTCTTCGGTTTCCCCCCACACTCCAAAGACGTACATGTTAGTAGATTAATTGGAATGGTTTGCAGGTAAATTGTCCATCGGGTGTCAAGTCAAGTCACGAGAGTTTATTGTCATGTGTCCCAGATGGGACAATGAAATTCCTGCTTGCTGCAGCACAACAGAATATTGTAGGCATAAATACAGATCAGTGTGTCCATATACCATAGAATATATATATACACACATAAATAAACAGATAAAGTGCAATAGGCTGTTATAGTTCAGAGTTTGTTTGAAATTGTGTTTAATAGTCTGATGGCTGTGGGGTAGAAGCTGTTCCTAAACCTGGATGTTGCAGATTTCAGGCTCCTGTACCTTCTACCTGATGGCAGCGGAGAGGTGAGTGTGTGCTCAGGATGGTGTGGGTCCTTGATGATGTCGGCAGCCTTTTTGAGGCAGCGACTGCGATAAATCCCCTCGATGGTAGGGAGGTCAGAGCCGATTATGGGCTGGGCAGTATTTACAACTTTTTGCAGCCTAGTGTTAGTGTGTGGGGGATGAAAGTTGATGCCGAAGTGCCCGTTTCTGTACTGTATCTCTAAACTAAACTAAACTAATGTAGGAATAGTGTAGATGGGTGGTTGATGATGGGCACGGACATGTAGGCCGAAGAGCCTGTTTCTGTGACGTATGACACCAATTTTAATGCTAACTCTAACATTAACTCTAACGCTAACGCCAACTCTAATTATCTCTATTCTGATGCAATTTTCATGTCTGACTATAAACAGAACATTGAAAAAGAACAGGCCCTTCAGTCTACAATGTCCATGCCGAACATGATTCCAAGATACACTAATCTCGTCTGCCTGCACATGATCCATATCCCATATCCATAGAAAAATAAAAATGCTGGAATACTTTAAATGTAGAATCCTAGACTATCTATGAAGAGCGAAGCAAAATCAATTTTAAGTTACTGAGCTTACATCAAAATTGGGGAAAGTGGAAGATAATGGAGAGATTTACCATCTTAGATGCGGAGACTTGAAACATTAAACCTTGTTTCTCTCTTCACAGATGCTACCTGATCTTGAGGATCTCTACCACCCAGAAACAGTGAAGTAGGCTGAACAATAGAAAAAGATCAGGAAATTCTTACAGACTGCAAATAGGGAAGTATAAAACATGGATAATGAGTCAATGCTCATGCAATAAATGATTAGGATTGGGGCATCTACATAGGATTGAAGAAAAATATGAAATATAGTTATAAAAATGTTATATTATATGTTATATGTTATGTTATATAAAAATATAGTTATAAATTTAGTTATAAAAATAGTTATAAAAATGTTTTATTATTTGAACGTAGAACTGCACAGTACTGCACAGGAACAGATCAGTCTGTGCTGAACATGATGCCAAAACCAACCCTTATCTGCTTGCATATAATCCACATCTCTCCATCCACCATATTTCCATGTGCTTATCCAACATTTTTTTAAGGTCTCCATCACAATTTCATAAGTTCATAAGTGATTGGAGCAGAATTAGGCCATTTGGTCCATCAAGTCTACTCCGCCATTCAATCATGGCTGATCTATCTCTCCCCCTCAACTGCATGTTCCTGCCTTCTCCCCATAATCCCTGAGATCCGTACTAATTACTGTACTACCGTATCTGTGTCCGACACCACCCTCGGCAACGTGTTCCTGGCGCTCACCACACCCTGTAAAAAACTTGCCCGCACATCTCTGTTAAACTTTGCTTAAATCTATGCCCATTAGTTTTTGATATTTCCAAACTATTCGATGCTCTTCATCATGAATTTTATTGTGAACTAGAAGGAAACGCACTCCGTCCATATCAACTGAATTTTACGATGACACAGGAATTGTTCTGCTGTTAAAAACTCAGTTAGATATTCAACAGGCTAACATATACAGCCTGTCTCAGTGCAAGATTAGTTTGTTAAATCATTGTGTTGATGGCACAACCGGTGAGAGGAAGAACAATGCTGACTGTAACTTTGACACTTATGCATTGCGATGCGCATAAGCAGTTGCCGCAAATTGCTGTCAGTTTTGCACTGTAATGCTGGTGAGCATAACAAAGTATTAACTACTGCAAATTCTGTGCCAATGCATGCAGTTGTACATGTATTGTATTAATAATTCAAACATAGTCTCTTTTTATTACCATATAACCATATAACAATTACAGCACGGAAACAGGCCATCTCGGCCCTACAAGTCCGTGCCGAACAACTTTTTTCCCTTAGTCCCACCTGCCTGCACTCATACCATAACCCTCCATTCCCTTCTCATCCATATGCCTATCCAATTTATTTTTAAATGATACCAACGGACCTGCCGCCACCACTTCCACTGGAAGCTCATTCCACACCGCTACCACTCTCTGAGTAAAGAAGTTCCCCCTCATGTTACCCCTAAACTTCTGTCCCTTAATTCTGAAGTCATGTCCTCTTGTTTGAATCTTCCCTATTCTCAAAGGGAAAAGCTTGATCACATCAACTCTGTCTATCCCTCTCATCATTTTAAAGACCTCTATCAAGTCCCCCCTTAACCTTCTGCGCTCCAGAGAATAAAGACCTAACTTATTCAACCTATCTCTGTAACTTAGTTGTTGAAACCCAGGCAACATTCTAGTAAATCTCCTCTGTACTCTCTCTATTTTGTTGACATCCTTCCTATAATTGGGTGACCAAAATTGTACACCATACTCCAGATTTGGTCTCACCATTGTACTGAATACTTTAATTCATACTGTTATTCATGACATAATTTATTTTTTCTCATGATACAATAAAGGATACACAGCAAATCTTGCCACAGAAGGCTGTGGAGGCCAAATCAGTGGATATTTTTAAGGCAGATAGATAGATTTTTGATTAGTACAGGAGTCAGAGGTTATGGAGAGAAGGCAGGAGAATGGGGTTTAGGAGAAAGAGATAGATCAGCCATGATTGAATGGTGGAGTAGACTTGATGGACTGAATGGCTTAATTCTACTCCTATCACTTATGACCTTATGATATTGAACTGTACTGAATACTTTAAATCATACTGTTGTTCTTGACATAATTTATTTTTTCTTATGATACAATGAAGGAGAAAAAGAAAATCAAAGTTTACAGTGTGTTGCAATCGTAACTGCTTAACATGTAAATCTGAAAAAGGAGAATCTCTTTCAATTGTCTTTTGAACGGAAATTATTCTACAAAATAGAATCTTTCAATGCATTGAGTAAAATAAAAACATTTACGTTGACATTATTAACAGTTAATGTTAACATTATTATCTATCAATGGCTCAATTGTGCTTTTATTGTCACACATCACAGTGGAATTCTTTTCTTATCGACAGTTCAGTAGAGTATTGCTATACTTGAGCACATCCCCGATTAACAATTTGTGCAGAAATCCACTGATCCCGCATGCCAGAGGCACCATGTTTGGGTGCCATTTTCAAAGTCCAGCCCGTGCTCTACTTGTTATAATCGGTGTCCGATCCAGGCTGCTGCTGGGCCTTCCCTTGGACGTGTGGATCGACCAGCGAACCGACGTCCCTCTTCTCTCCCATCTACCATTGTTCGCTGGGGGGGGGGGCGCCTCTCGCTGCCGACCTCGAGGGCACAATAGGCCAGGCTTCGGTTCCCTCTCTCCTCTCCTCTCCTACTGGCCTCGCTCCTTGCCGATTGTCGCCATCTCTGGATTTCGGGGGATGAGAGGGATGGGGGTGGGGTTCTTCTTCTTTCGTGTCCATCATCTATGTTTCCCATGTTCAGCAAGGCTCTTGCACAGTAGACAGCTGCCTTGTTTTCCACCACTACATGCATTGTTCACCAAGCAGTGGGCATGTCAGCAGGTGTGGCATGGATTGTATAGATGTTCCACATTCACATTCTGTGTCTCATTTGCTCATAGTGGTCTTGCATTGGCCCATCCCAGTACAAAGCCGACTAAGGGACTTCCAGGTCTTCCTGACACACCTGTGACCAGGTGGTAGCTATTCCTTGGTTGGGATTCGCATCTTTACGTGGTGGTGGTTTTCACTGCGTTTCTTTTCCCACAAGGCTAGTCCGGTTGCTTGAGGGGACTGTGACAGTGGCTGGACTGTGTGGAGGAAGCTCTTCCTCGACTTCAGCCGTTTTGGGGCTGGGTGATGGGAGTGACAGGAATGCCAGGTGTCCCCAACTTGTCTACTACGTTCAGTTCTACCGGCAACTGATCTGTGGATTCCTGGTGGAGAAATACCGGCCAAGACAAGCAAGCTATCCACATCCGTTGGTTTTAGGCAGCTAGTGATGCATCTGCAGCAGTCATTAAGGGTGGCATCAACATTTTTTGCATGAGATGATCTCTCCCAAACAGGACAAGCATACTCTGCAGCAGACCAGTTGACCGCAGTGTGGATGCATTAGTACCCAACGACCAGTTTGCCAGCTTGCGTAGGAGGCTGTTCCTCATCCTCAATTGACCCTTCACCCTTTCGATGTGTTGCGTGAAGGAGAAGGTTCGGTCCAGAGTGACCTCAAGGTAGACAGGGTGGTCACAGTATCTCAAAGGGACACCATTGCATGTTAAGGACAGCTTCCTCCCAGCTTCGCGATTATGAAGATGGAACAGGGGAGGGGGGGGGGGGGGGGAAGATAAGTAAAGGATGAGGGAGAGGGAGGGTTTAAAGGAGGAGTAATGAAAGAGGGGTGGTTGAGGGAAGGGGAGACAAAGGGAATAAGGCAGGAAATGAGGCGCCAGATTGAGGGAATATGCGTTTGTGTTCCGTGAATACATAGTCATACAGTGCCTGTATGCAATTAAAATGTCCAGTCATCTGTGTTTGTGTCCAAAGATCCTATAGCAAGCAAGATAGTCCACTCGATGAAAAAGACGTAGTACGGTCATGGGCAGATTCATGGGTAAATTTCGGCCCCATTTCCGTAACCGGCTTCCGTCTCCGCCATCTTTGTAATGTTGCCCCTTGTCTGACCCTTGAGTCCGAAATAAAGTTTATCATTATATATACAAATCTGGAGAAATATATATGTGTGTGTTATATGATTATATACTTCTATATCACATTCATATATGTGTGTATGTGTGTTCTTTTCTACACAATCTAATCAGTTGTATGGTTGCTGAATAAAACCATCCTTAAGTTATACATCGTTTTTTAATCTAGCTCAAAACAAATGTTATTTTGCTAAATACTTCATTTAGATAACCCCACCATTACAGACAGATCTCATTTCACTCTCTGGCTATTGGGAAGACCAGACCCATTTTATTGTTGAAAAACAATTCCATAGACACAAAAAACATTAAGGAACATTAAGGAACATTCCAAGATTCCAAGAGCAGAGCAACTGGAATCTTTATATTGCTATTATTTTTCAAATACCGCAGTTGTGAACAGTTTGATTAGATGAATTACAGAGTGCATGAGTAATACACAAATCAACTCAAATTCAAACACATCACATGAGCTATTTAAAAAGAAAAGCTTTTTAAAACAACATTAAAAAAGACAATTAACAGAATCATCATTTGTTAACATTTCTTTAACAAAATTTAACAGAATTATGAATGAACAGAATTATGAATCTAACCCTGTATCACACACACAAACTGTTCCCCCACAAGGCTGAGAGGAATTTACAAAGTCGGGTCGGGTTACTGAAATGGATGGAAAAAAAGGCCCACGTTCCGCTCCGTTGCGTACTACACGTCAGCCCATTGCATTTAGCAGGAGTGGTCTATCTTGCTCCGCTATAGGATCTTTGTTTGTGTCCTTGTATATGTGCATGCGACCAACTCCTTGTTTTGTCAAGACCTGCACAGACACCTCCTATTCCTTGAGATGCTGGAGTGGACTTTGAGAAGATTAAGGTAAACGTAAGTCATTCCAATTTATTAAACCATTATCCTTCCATTTGAGTAGGAAGGAACTGCAGATGCAGCTTTATACCGATGATGGGCACAAAATGCTGGATTAACTCAGCGGATCAGGCAGCATATCTAAAGAGAAGGAATAGGTGATCTTTCAGGTCAAGACTCTTCTTTTAGTCTATTCCTTTTGTCCAGAGATGCTGCCTGACTCACTGAGTTACTCCAGCATTTTGTGTCTATATCCTTGAGTTGTTGTTTAACGTTTATTGGAAACTTTAACTGCTTCAGTAATCTTAATTGCAGCTGAATTGTGTATTTTCTGAAATGGTAATATACAGTATTAATTTAAACAGACGTTGGTGTGTGAGGAAATTATTTGCAAAAGTTGCAGCTTTACTTTTACTTATTAGTTTATAATAAGATAAGTTTTAATCTACAATTTGAGAGGGAGAAGGCTAAATCGGAGTTGACGTTATTACAGTTGACCAAAGGGGACTATGGAGCCATGATTGGAAAGATACCTTAGCTGGGATGACAGTCGAACAACAATGGCAGGTTGTTCTGGGAATAATACAGAATGTACAGGATCAGTTCATTCCAAAGAGGAAGAAAGATTCCAAGGGGAGTAAGGGGCAACCGTGGCTGACAAGGAAAGTCAGGGAGAGTATAAAAATAAAAGAGAAGAAATATAACATAGCAAAAATGAGCAGGAAGCTAGAGGATTGGGTAACTTTTAAAGAGCAACAGAAGATAACTAAAAAGCCAATACGGGGAGAAAAGATGAGGTACGAAGGTAAGCTAGCCAAGAATATAAAGGAGGATAGTAAAAGCTTCTTTAAGTTTGTGAAGAGCAAAAAAACTAGTTAAGGCCAAAGTTGGACCCTTGAAGACTGAAAAGGGTGATTTTATTATGGGGAGCATGGAAATGCCAGATGAGTTGAACAGGTACTTTGGATCCGTCTTCACTAAGGAGGACACAAACAATCTTTCTGATGTACTAGTGGCCAGAGGATCTGGGGTAGCGGAGGAACTGAAGGAGATTCACATTAGGCAGGAAATGGTGTTGGGTAGACTGATGGGACTGAATGCTGATAAATCCACAGGGCCTGATGGTCTGCATCCCAGGGTACTTAAGGAAGTGGCTCTAGAAATCGTGGACGCATTGGTGATAATTTTCCAATGTTCTATAGATTCAGGATCAGTTCCTGTGGATTGGAGGGTAGCTAATGTTGTCCCACTCTTTAAGAAGGGCGGCAGAGAGAAAACAGGGAATTATAGACCAGTTAGCCTGACATCGGTGGTGGGGAAGATGCTGGAGTCAATAATAAATGATGAAATAGCGGTACATTTCGATAGCAGCAGCAGGATCGGTCCTAGTCAGCATGGGTTTATGAAGGGGAAATCATGCTTGACTAATCTTCTGGAATTTTTTGAGGATGTTACTCAGAAAATGGACAAGGGAGAGCCAGTGGATGTAGTGTACCTGAACTTTCAGAAAGCATTTGATAAGGTCCCACATAGGAGAATAGTGGGAAAAATTAGAGCACATGAATTGGGGGTAGGATGCTGATATGGATAGAAAATTGGTTGGCAGACAGGAAACAAAGGGTAGGAATTAACGGGTCCCTTTCAGAATGGCAGGCAGTGACTTGTGGGGTACCGCAAGGCTCGGTGCTGGGACCGCAGCTATGTACAATATATATTACTGTTTTGGATGAAGGGATTACAAGTACTATTAGCAAATTTGCCGTTGACACAAAGCTGGGTGGCAGTGTGAACTGCGAGGAGGATGCTATGAGGATACAGGGTGACTTGGACAGGTTGGGGGAGTGGGCAGATGCATGGCAGATGCAGTTTAATGGGGATAAATGTGAGGTTATCCACTTTGGTGGTAAAAACAGGAATGCAGATTATTATCTAAATGGTGTCAAGTTGGGAAAAGGGGGAGTACAACGGGATCTGGGGGTCCTTGTTCATTAGTCACTGAAAGTAAGCATGCAGGTACAGCAGGCAATGAAGAAAGCGAATGGCATATTGGCCTTCATAACAAGAGGAGTTGAGTATAGGAGCAAAGAGGTCCTCCTGCAGTTTAACAGAGCCCTAGTGAGATCACACCTGGAGTATTGTGTGCAGTTTTGGTCTCCAAACTTGAGGAAGGACATTCTTGCTATTGAGGGAGTGCAGCGTAGGTTTACAAGGTTAATTCCCAGGATGGCGGGACTGTCATATGTTGATACGGTGGAGCGGCTGGATTTGTATACTCTGGAATTTAGAAGGATGAGAGGGTATCTTATTGAAACATACAAGGAAACATGTTCCCAATGTTGGGGGAGTCCAGAACCAGGGGCCATAGTTGAAGAATAAGTGGTAAGCCGTTTAGAACGGAGATTAAAAAAAGGTTTTCACACAGAGAGTTGCGAGTGTATGGAATTCTCTGCCTCAGAGGGCGGTGGAGGCTGGTTCTCTGGATGCTTTCAAGAGAGAGTTAGATGGAACTCTTAGGGATAGCGGTGTTAACGGATATGGAGAGAAGGCAGGAACGGGTTACTGATTGTGGATGATCAGCCATGATCATATTGAATGGCGGTGTTGGCTCGAAGGGCCTAATGGCCTACTCCTCCACCTATTGTCTATTGCATATTGTCTATAACAAAGGTTGTAAAAAAATATTGTTCAATATTAATGGCAGAAATAAACCAATGCAAGACTGTATAAACAAAATACTGAAGTAATTCAGTGGGTCAGGTAGCATCTGTCGAGGGAATGGACAGGCGACATTTCGAGTTGGCACTCTTCAGAATTATTATAGGCAGGAAAGAGCTGGAAGAGAGGTGGGGGCAGGATAGAGCCTGGCAAGTGATAGGTGGATACAGATGAGAGGGGGGTGTGGTTACTTGGCAGATGGGTGGAGTAAGTGGCAAAGGCTGCAGATGAAACAGAGACAAGGGTGTTAGATAAGGCGAGGAGTGAAATATAAAAGCGGTGGAGGGGGTGGGGGTGAGGGTAGGGGTAGAGGTAGGAGTAGGAGTATGTGTAGGAGTAGGAGTAGAAGTAGGAGTATGGGTAAACTGCATTTCGTTGTCTCTGTACTGTACACTGACAATGACAATTAAAGTTGAATCTGAATCTGAATCTGAAACTGAAGGGTAAGGGTAGGGGTAGCAGTAGGGGTAAGAGTAGGGGTAGGGGTAGCAGTAGGAGTAGGACTGGTACAGTTGCTCCCTTACAGCTCCAGCCTTACAGCTACCGGGCTCGATCCTGATTTCAGTTGCTTATCTGTACGGAGTTTGTCCATTCTCCCCGTGACCTGCTTGGGTTTTCTCCGAGATATTCGGTTTTCTCCCACACTCCAAAGTCTTACAGGTTTGTAGGTTGATTGGCTTGGTATAAATGTAAAAATTGTCCCTAGTGTAAGATAATGTTAACATGCAGGGAATGCTGGTCGGTACGAACTCTGTGGGCCAAAGGGCCTGTTTCTCTGCTGTATCTCTAAAACTAAACTAAAAGGAGTGGAGAGAGAAGGGTGAGAGGAGAGAGGAGAGAAGTGAGGGGACTGTATAAAACTTCTTTAGGGTTTGTTTTTTGCCAATATGGTTGCTTTTTGGAAATTGGAACAAAGTTGTATTTTATTTAACTGTGGTTCAATAGTTTAAATGAGTTATTTCATCTCCCTGAAGTTTCTACCTGATGAATGTATTTTGAGGCCAAGGATATGGCTGCTATAAGCAGTTTCCATTTTAGACCACAAGATGTCAGTATCCCATCTCCTAAAATGGAATTAGTTCTTTGCTGAAACTGATACCTAAATTAAAATAGGTGTTCTCACTTGGAGTGTGCAGCTGTGCCGGTGTAATCTTTGATGACGATTGACCTTTTAATTGTGTTTATGATGCATATTTGGTATGTGTAAATATTACAAAAAAACACTAGGTAGTGGAAATCTGAAATGAAAAGTGACAATCCTGGAAATATTCAGAAGATCAGGCAGCATCTGTGAGAAGAGAAGCAGAGTTAGATGAGGGGTAGCAGAGTGATGCAGCGGTAGAGTTGCTGCCTTACAGTGCCAGATGTTTGGGTTCGATCCTGACTATTGGTGCTGTCTGCGTGGAGTGTGTACGTTCTCCCTGTGACGCATGGGTTTTCTCCGGGTGCTCCAGTTTCGTTCCACATTCCAAAGATATGCAGATTTGTAGATAAATTGGCTTCTATAAACTGCTCCATGTGTATAGGATAGAACTAGCGTGATTGCTGGTCAGCATTGAGTCGTGGGTCGAATGGCCTGCTGTATCACAAAACTAACCTTCAGGTTGAAGATTCTTGGTCAGAATTTACAGACTAAAATATTAATCCTGTCTTTAACCACTAGGGGCGCTATAAAATTGGCATCCTCGCCAACAGACTGTCTATTTTGTTGTCTTTTTTTTGTTAGTTTTAGTGTGTTTTAAAAGTTTATTTTAATGTTCAAGGTTTGTTTTATGTGGGGAGAGGGGGAGGAGGTAGGGGCAAACATTTTTTTCAATCTCTTACCCTGCCGGAGACGTGATTGTTTTCCGGGTCGTATCTCCGGTTGCTCTGCGGCCTAACTTCTTGGAGCTGGAGGCCTCGCTTGGGACTGACTTTGAGCCCCACTGTGGGGACGTGGACTCCTTGCCTGGGATCGCTCCAACCACAGCCTGCGGATTTTACCATCTAGAGCTCGCAGTCTCAGGTAGAAACGGTAGATGTCGGAAGCTCCAACGACGCAGAAGGTTTGCCAGACCCGACCAGGGGTCCGATCGCCGGCACCGGGGAGCTGAGATTCCCCCCCCCCCCACCCCCGATGTAGGAGTTTGATCGCCCTGACGAGGTAGGCCCGACACCGGCTACGGGAGCCAAGATCGCCCTGTCAACTGAAGGCTCGATGCCCCCGACCACGGGAAAACAAAGAAGTTTGAACTTATTTTCGTCTTCCATCACAGTGAGGGATGTGGAGGAGTCACTGTGGTGGATGTTTATGTTAAAATGTATTTTGTGTGGTTGCTGTTGCTGTTCTGTTGCTTTTTATTTGTATGACTGACTTGGCAAATTAAATTCCTCGTATGTGGCAAAACATACTTGGCTCATAAAGTATTATTGTGATTGTATTGTATTGTAATTTGTAGGAAGGAACTTCAGATGCAGGTTCGAATCGAAGAAAACCACAAAATGCTGGAGTAACTCAGCGGGACAAGCAGCATCTCTGGAGAGAAGGAATGGGAGACATTTCGGGTCGAGACTCTTCTTCAGTCTTCAATCCTGTCTTTAATCCAGTCTGAAGAAGGGTCCTGAAATTAAATGACAACTACCCTTCTTGTCGAGAGATGCTGCCTGACCCGTTGAGTTACACCAGCACTCTGTGCTTATCTTTGGTATAGACCAGCATCTGCAGTTTCTTTCCACAAATGCTGCCTGACCCGAGTGCCTCCAGTATTTGTTTTGATTCTTTCCAGGTGCCACTTGTCCCCTTCAATAAGTGCAAAACATGTTTAGTTTAGAGATACCGCATGGAAACAGGCCCATCGGCCCTCTGAGTCCACTCCAACCAGCGATCCCCGCAAATTAACACTACCCTACACAAACTAGGGACAATCTTTTACATTTATACCAAGCCAATTAACCTACAAACCTGTACATCTCTGTAGTGTGGGGGGACCCCAAGATCTCAGAAAAAAACCCACGCAGGTCACGGGGAGAATGTACCAACTCCGTACAGACAACACCCATAGACAGGATCAAACCCGGGTCTCTGGCACTATAAGGCAGTAGCTCTACCGTGCTGCCCTGTCCAATTCACTTTATTATTTTGCTAAATTTACCGGTGGTGTTTAGATGGCAGCCTCGCCTACTGTCTGTCTGTCCTTTTCATCTTTTTGTTGTTGTTATTTTTAGGTGTTTTAAAAGTTTGTGTTAATGTTCTCTGGTTTGTTTTATGGGGGGGGGGTGGGGTGAGGTGGGGTGGGGGATAGGTTCAGGGGAAACTTTTTTACAATCTGTTACCTTGCCAGAGATGCGATTGTTTTCCGGATCGTATCTCCGGTCGATCTGCAGCCTAGCATCGTGGAGCTGGAGGCCTTGCTCGGGACTGACTTTGAGCCCCACCGCGGGTTGTGGACTTACCATCGGAGCCGATCCCTTGCCTGGGATCAACGCTCCAACCACGGCCTGCAGACTTTAACATCAAGGAGCTCGCAGTCTCAGGTTGAGACCGACGTCGGGAAGCTCCAAAAGCCGCACAACGTTCGACTAACCCCGATCCGGGGTAGATCGCCCAGCACGGCGGTGCTGAGATACCCCCCTGATGCAGGAGCTTGATCACCCCGAGGAAGGCCCGCCGCCAGCGACGGATCGTCCCATCAACGGAAGGTTAGAGGCTCCCGACCGCTGGAGGACAAAGAAGGGAGAGATTGAACGTTTTTTCGCCTTCCGTCACTGAGGAATGCGGAGGTGTCACTGTGGTGGATATTCATGTTAAAATGTATTTTGTGTGTTCTGTTGCTTTTTATTAATATGTCTGTATTGCAATTGAAATTCCTTGTATGTTGCAAAACATACTTGGCTAATAAAATATGATTATGATTATGATTTAGTTTAGTTTACTGTCATGTGTACTGAGGTACAGTGAAAAGCTTTTGTTGCGTTCAGTATTTCAGGACTCATCTGTATGGATTACAGCAGTAACACTGCTGATGTTACAACAAATCAGCCTTGTATCTAAATGTTCAAACAGAGCTTAAAAATTAACACGGATTGAGGAGTATCTAATTTTTAGCACTACATATTTAGACTTCACAGTGAGTGGGTGAGTAAATGCATCAACTGATGTGTCACAAAGCTATGCAGGATGTTTCCAGTAGTGGGAGAGTCTTGGACCAGAGGCTAATCAGAATAAAACAATGTATATTTAGAATGAAGATGAGGAGGAATTTCTTTAGCTAGAGGGTGGTGAATCTGTGGAGCTCATTGTCGCAGATAGCTGAGAAGGCCAAGTCATTGGGTATTTTTAAAGTGGTGACGGGTAGGTTCTTGATTAGTAAGGGCATCAAAGGTTATGGGAGAAGGCAGGAGAATGGGCTTGAGAGAGAAATATAGATCAGCCATGATTGAATGGTGGAGCAGACCCGATGGGCCAAATGGCCTAATTCTGCTCCAATGTCTTAGGATCTTTTACTGTTCCCTCCTGTTTGATCCTGGAGGTATTGAGTTACAGTAAAGTTACTGGGGAAAGATTGGACACAATCCATCTCCAACACCTTTGTCTAATCAGAATGGTTGGACAGAGCCACATCTGAATATTGAGGATGACTTTGATACCTCCCAGAATAACAATTGCTTCCTCAGGATCTTTGTGTTGAAGGTTGCCAGCAATGTGTGATCCAAGTGGGCGGCCTGTGCCGCAGCGGTAGAATTGCTGCTTTGCTGCGCCAGGGACAATCCTGCTATGGGTGCTGCCTGTAAGTAGTTTGTACGTTTTCCATGTGACCTCGTGGGTTTTCTCCGGGTGCTCCAGTTGTCTCCCACACACAAAGGACGAGCAGGTCTGTAGATTAATTGGCGTCCGTAAATTGTAAATTGTCCACGGTGCATAGGATAATGCTAGTCTGCATGGTGATTGCTGCTCGACGCAGACTCGGCGGACCCAGGGCCCTGTTTCCACGCTGTAAGTCTAAAGTAAAGGTGGTGCTGAAACAATTTCTCAAAAGACCCTCAAGTTCAAGTTCAAGTTCAAGTGAGTTTATTGTCATGTGTCCCTGATAGGACAATGAAATTCTTGCTTTGCTTCAGCACACAGAACATAGTAGGCATTTACTACAAAACAGATCAGTGTGTCCATATACCATTATATAAATATATACACACATGAATAAATAAAATGATAAAGTGCAAATAACAGATAATTGGTTATTAATAATCAAAGTTTTGCCTGAGCCAGGTTTAATAGCCTGATGGCTGTGGGGAAGTAGGTATTCCTGAACCTGGTTGTTGCAGTCTTCAGGCTCCTGTACCTTCTACCTGAAGGTAGCAGGGAGATGGGTGTGTGGCCAGGATGGTGTGGGTCTTTGATGATACTGCCAGCCTTTTTGAGGCAGCGACTGCGGTAAATCCCCTCGATGCAAGGAAGGTCAGAGCCGATGATGAACTGGGCAGTGTTTACTACTTTTTGTAGTCTTTTCCTCTCCAGGGCGCTCAGGTTGCCGAACCAAGCCACGATGCAACCGGTCAGCATGCTCTCTACTGTGCACCTGTAGAAGTCTTTCTGAAGTAACCATCTGAATTCCATTTGAGTAGTGTGTTCTAGGATTTTGATTTAATGACAATTGAATCTAAATCCAAAGAGTATTCAAGTCAGGATAGTGTGTGACTTGGAGAGAAGCCTGCGGGCATTGGCATTCCCACACATGGTGCTGGGCTTGGCTGCCTTGATGGTGAAAACCATATGGCTGGACAAACTTTAGTGAATGACATGCGTGCATTTTGTAGTTAGTGCAGTCATGATGTACAGGGGGCAAAAGCAGTGAGTTCTTGGAGGGGAGAGAAGATGACTGATGCCTTCCTGTGGTGCCCGCCTGGACGGCTCATTGGTCGGCGGGACCTTGCCCTGAGGCTCGTCTATCAGCTGGACCGGGAACCCACCCGAAGGCTCGGTAGACAGCGGAACCAGCAGGGAGCTGGAGACGTCGGACGCGGGGAGCAAGGGCAGGTAGGAGGGTGAACCTGGGGTAATGCCTCCAGCGCCATCAAGGTCGGCTGTAGGTTGGCGCTCCTGAGAAACAAAGATGGCCGGGCAAGGAGAAAAGGAGGAGAGAAACGTCGGCTCACGGGAACTGCTGTGGTACCGAGCGTGCGGGCCGACTGGACTTTGGACTTTGATTAATGGTGGCGCCCGCAAAGAATTTCACCGTACAGTTGCATTATTGACAAATAAAGCACCATGGAACCACTGAACAATCAAGCAGCGGTTCTGTCTTGAATGACAAACTTATTGATTGTTTTTTAGTTATCCTTGTACTCGTCCAAGCAAATAAGAAGAGTTTTTGATCCAATTCCAAACTTGTGTCATATAACAAGGACATGGATTATACTAATGACTAACCCATAAATTTGTATTCTTAATCATCTTCTCACTGCTGTTCAGTTGGTTTCACTTGGTTGCTAAGTTGTAAACATTGTCAAAATATGGGCAAAATACCAGAATGTTGAGGTATCAGCAGCTAAATCTCTCATTGAGGCAGCATTGGAACTAAAGTAGGATCGGATATTTTGGGAACATGAAAGTCAGTGGGAATTGAGGGGTGAACCCTGAACTAGTTAGGGTCAAAGATAGTAGATTCCGCAAGGTTCCGCAAATTCAAAATTAAGACAAACAAAGTGCTGGAGTGACTCTGTGCGTCAGGCAGCATCTCTGGAGGACATGAAGAGGAGACATTTTGGGTTGGGTTCTTTCTTCATACATTGGAATAGGGAGGGGAGAAAGCTGGATCAAGAGGTTTGGATGGGACAAAGCCTGGCAAGTGATAGGTAGATTATGTTGGAGGGGAGGATGGTAATGTGCCTTGCCATAACACGAGCTGAGATTACTGAATGATATAAAGTGGAGAATTGCTAAAGATGGTTTTGGTTGTTGGAGGATAAAATACGTCTCAGCCTACAGGAGAGCCCGCGCCTGAAATGCCTTATGAAAGAGAATATATGAGTTGGCCTACAGGAGAGCCAGCACCAGGAATATCTGAAGAAAGACAATATAGGCGTTGGTCTACAGGAGAGCCAGCGCTAGGAGCAACCAAAAAAGGGCTGCCAGTACGGGGCTCTGTGGAAGAGCCTGAGAGAGGTACTATGCGTAGGCCTATGGGAGAGCCAGCGCTGGAAACACACGGAAGTGGAAATACCAGGTCAACCCCAATATGAGGAGGAATTTCCAGGGCAGCAAGATTCGGATAACGAATCATACGAGGACCAAAGCCCAATAACAGAGCCTAGAGTACCAGCTCTGGCCCAAAAATTCTCAGGTCCCAGACTGAAGGGGCAACCATTGGCAGAAGAAATAGCATTGACAATAAATCAGTTGGAAGAACTGACTATGGATGAGACTGTCAAAAAATATGAAATCCCGCAGAATTGCGCACTGCTAGCAGTAAATAATGTAATATGGGACTATTTGGGCACCGCAGTACGCGCACAAGAAATGAAATTACAGCGGGTTCTGAGATTACTGGGGTCAAGTATTATGGCTTTTGCCAGAGACCTGGAGGAAGAACATGTGACAACGTCACAGCAGGATGTTTTGGCACTAATGTGTAATGCACATTTTGAAATAAACTGTATTCGTAAAAGTGCTATAAGACCTAATATACATCCTAAGTTTGCAGGGCTCTGTAAACCATCTAATATACAATTGCCGAACCTGCTCTTTGGAGAAAATCTAGCCTAAAGGGTGAAAGACCTGAATGAAGAAGTGAAAACCGTGGGAATGATTAAACTTGACAGATCGGTTCGAAGGCAATATCCCTATCGAAGGATGGCTGGAGCTGGTGAAGGAACAAGTCGTTCATACCCATATACGCGTTATTGGCGCACTGCTCCGGGGCGCTGAACATTCCCACGAGGGGCAAGGGACAACATTTTACACCAGCAAACCCTGAGGTAGGTGGGTCTGGTCCTGGAAGAAACATATTAAGTGTTTCACATTCGCAAATTGGGGGAAGGTTACAATTCTTCCTAAAAGAATGGCGAAAAATAAAAACTGATGCATTTATACTGTGCAGTATAATGGGGTTCAGAATTGAATTCTACCCACATTTGAATCCTCCTACTCAACATGTTCCAAGGCGAATGCGTGTTTTCTCAAAAGAAGAGAATATGAACATTCAAGGAGAACTTGGTGTATTAAGTAGGAAAGGGGTTATTGAAAAGACAGTTCACCAAAACCACCAATTTGTATCCAGCATTTTCCCTAGAGCAAAAAAGGATGGTGGTTGTAGAATCATTCTTTATTTAACAAGTCTTAACCCTTTTGTACAGTATAAACATTTCAAAACGGAGACATTTGCCAATGCTATACAACTAATTTCAAGAGAATGTTATATGGCCAGCATAGATCTGCAAGATGCATATTACTCTGTGGCTGTGCATGGTAATGATCGAAGATATATAATATTTAACTGGATGAATCAATAATGGCAGTTCAAAGCATTGCCTCATGATTTAACCTCAGCCCCTAGACTCTACTTTGAGTTCAATTTAAGTTATAGTGCGATCAATACTGCAAGGAGTGCTCTCTCTGCATATTTATGGAGTGAGTCAGAACAACATCCTATAGGACCACACCCTTTTGTCTGTAGGTACATGAAGGGAATTTTCAATTTCAAACCTCCTAGACCCAGATATGCAGACATCTGGAATGTGAGGGATGTGCTGATGTTACTTCGGGAATGGAGTCCCGCCTCAGCTTTGTCTTTAGCCAAAATTTACATGAAGGTAGTCATGCTAATGGCATTAGTTTCAGCACAAAGAGTACAAACATTACAGAAATTACGTACAGATAGGATGGTAATGACAGCAGATGCTATTACATTCTATGGCTATGATTTACTCAAACAGAGCAGACCTGGAATCACGGGGTGTAAGTTGGTCTTTGCAGCATATCCAATGGATCCAAGACTATGTGTAGTGTCACATTTAAGATGTTACATTGAGGCCACCAAGTACTTAAGAGGTGCAGAATCAGCATTGTTTATCAACCATAAAAAGCCACATAAGAAAGTGTCAGTACAGACTATCTCGAGGTGGCTGAAGCAGGTGCTGGTTGATGCAGGGATTGATACTGACAAATTTAAATCTCATTCCACCAGGGCGGCAGCAACATCGGCGGCCAAGGATTTGGACGTTCCAATAGACCATATGCTCACAGCCACAGAAAGAGCAAGTGAACGGATGTTTCACAAGTATTACCATAAAGAAATAGCAGACCCTGGGTCATTTGGTGGTGCTGTTTTGGATTCAGTATTAAATGTTCCTCTGCAATAAAGGGGGAAAAAATGGTTTTGCTATGATAAATAAAACCATTAACTGATTACATTAATGTTATGGTTGTATATTATTGATTGTTTTCACTCTAAATGTCAATCAATGCAGTGAGACGCCTGGATTTGAATCTACGGCATGAAATTACAGAGCTTTAAACTCTTCACGTAGTTACTCACGTGACTCCGAAGTAAAATAGTAAGATTAAACGAGAACTTACCAGTTTGAAGTTTGATCTTTATTTTATGAGGAGTTACGATGAGGGACTACGTGCCCTCCGCTCCCACCCTCATAAAGATCAACTGGAAGTTATGTTTGTCTCACGTATCTTACTATTATGCTTTGGTAATTATCATCTGTGATTTCACACCACTGCTTTGAAGATTGACGCGTGTGCGCCTGGACGGGGTCTTCTTCACGTAGTCCCTCATCGTAACTCCTCATAAAATAAAGATCAAACTTCAAACTGGTAAGTTCTCATTTAATCTTACTAATCTGCTTGCTAACACGTCCCTCTGTACAGTGAGGCCACATGCAAATTGGAGGAATATCACCGCTCATCTCGCTTGGCCAGCTTACAACCCAATGGTATTCATATTGATTTCTCTCTCCCTCCCCCTCCGCAATCTTTGCACATCCCAAATCCTTTCCAGTCGTCACTTAAATTTCATGTTTCATGTATTTTGTGTTTTATGACTGTTGGCAGATCAATTTCCCTCCCAGGATAAATAAAGTTCCGTCGTATCATATCGTATTTTAACGTATCGTATCATAACCTCAAGTAACCCTTGCAGCCCCTCTCTCTCCATCCCTCCCCGACCCTAGTCAGCTTGTTAGTTTCTCTGTTCGTATCCCTTCGTTATTAGCTATTCCACAGACAACAATGGACCATTGTGGACTCCACCTTTTCTGAGTCAACGGTGCCAGCACTTTTTCATACTTCTAATTTCTCTCTCCCCTGACTCTCAATCTGAAGAAGGGTCTCGACCCAAAAAGTCACCTGTTCCTTTTCTCCAGAGATGTTGCCTGACCCGCTGAGTTACTGCATCATTTTGTGTCTATCCCTCTGTAGTTTCACTCTTATGTAGGTGCTTTCCATTGAGGTACCTACACAAGTTTAAAGAACTTAACGTCGTGCAGCTTGAAGAATTGACAAATCCTTTATTTTTAAGCCTTTTAACTAGTTGTCTAAAATATTCCTTTTAAAGTATAAAGATGTCATTAATATTCTCACAATGGTGTATTTAACTTTAATTATTTATATGAAAACGAACATAATTCAGAGCAGATAATTTAAGACTGTGAAAAGCATAATGAAAAATCCTAATTGAGGAGCATGATGGAATAATGTATTCTCTGGGTGTAAATAATTTAATGTTAACTCAGTTTGTAGGTTAAATTAAAGTTGCCATGGTTTTTTCCTAAGCCATTTTGTTTCCATTAAAGCTTCAAGGAAGAGAAATAAATCCTGTAATTAATTTCCAATAATTTCCTTTGAAATGTAAAAGCCAAGGTAGAGGACAGCTAGGATGATATTTCAATATATGTAGTAGATTTATGTCAATCTTGGTTTCTCCAAGGGGGGAATATTTTCCGATGCGTCATTTGTGGGGGAAATTGTGGTTAGAAATGTTTATTTAGTTTAGCTTAGAGTTACAGCACCGAGTCCGCAACAACCAACGATCCCCGAGCACTAACACTATCCTACACACACTATGGACAATTTACATTTATACCAAACCAATTAACCTACAAACCTGTACGTATTTGGAGTGTGGGAGGAAACCGAAGATCTCGGAGAAAACCCACAGGGATCACGAGGAAAACGTACAAATTCCGTACAGGCAGCACCGATAGTCGGGATCGAACCCGGGTCTCTGGAGCTATGCGCTGTAAGACAGCAACTCTACCGCTGCGCACAGTGCCGTCTATTGAAAAGACCATGGATGCCAGAAATAATTAATCCATAGCCTGCCTTTGGCAGATGCAGATTTTTATTAAAAATAGTAATAAAATCAATGGTGGGTAAATTGAATGACTGATCTGCTGACTTTAGTGAAAGGAATCCAGCAAATATGGATCCATCTGTAATAATTCTCTTTTAGCTTGTGTAAGTTTACAATTTGAATGAATATCCAACAGGTGATGCTGGCAAGTAGACTGGGTGATCGTTTCGTTGAACAACTTTGCTCAGTCTGCCTTGGCTTACGCGATCTCCCGGTTGCCAAACACTTTAACTCCCCCTCCCATTCTAATACTGACCTTTCTGTCCTGGGCCTCCTCCACTGTCATAGTGAGGCCAAACACAAATTGGAGGAACAGCACCACATATTTCACTTGGGCGGCTTACAGCCCAGTGGTATGAATTTGATTTCTCTAACTTCAAGTAACCCTTGCATCCACTCTCTCTCCATCCCTCATCCACTCTACTCATCACACAGAGCACACTGTCTTCCTGTTGATTTTCACTGCATTAGTCATTATCACCTTCCCCACAGATACAATGGACCATCGTGGGCTCCACCTGTCCTTGATCACCATTGCTGGGGTCTTGAAGAAGGGTCTCGACCCAAAATGTTGCCTTTTCCTTTTCTCCAGAGGTGCCGCCTGACGCGCTGAGTTACTCCAGCTTTTTGTGCCTATCTTTGGCACAACCAGCATCTGCAGGTCTTTCCAACAAACTTTTTCTTACAATCTTATTTGGGGAAAGTGGTGTTTTGCTTTTGTCAACCATTATATCCTTGCATTGATGGTGGGGAAATGCAAATTACAGGTTACTGATTTAGCAACAGTACAAGACCAATTATTTGCGGGCCATGTCGTGGTCGGGGCATACTGTTCCTTGCACTCAGAGCTGCTCCCACAGTAGTAGTTATGTTGTGGAGGACTGGGACAGATTTATCTCCAAACCTTGCTTCAGAAGTTATCCTGTATATTAGAGGGATCAATTGGTGGCAATTGTGCCTCGGATTGAGATCCCAAACCCAGACCACCTTGAAGGCAATGTTTCAGCTTGTTGCTGTCCAAGAACTTAGTGTCTTTCTAAATAGATTCATGCTGCACAAACAGGCCCTTCGGCCCACATGGCTGTATTACCATCAAAGTGAATCCTTACCGTTCCTATTTCCAATTTATTCTGATACAGTTTGCACTGAAAGAAATGGTGAGGTGCGGCAGGATGAGGGGTGACCTCATTGAAACTTACCGAGTAGTGAACCACTTGGATAGAGTGGATGTGAAGAGGATGTATCCACCAGTGGAAGATTCTGGGACCGGAGGTCATAGCCCCAGAATAAACGGACGTTCCTTTTGGAAGGAGATGAGGAAGAATTTCTTGAGTCAGGGTGTAGTGAATCTGTGGAATTCATTGTCACAGAAGGCTGAGGGGGCCAGGTCAATGGATATTTTTAAGGCAGAGATAGATAGATCCTTGATTAGTACAGATCTCAGGGTTTATGGCCACCATAATAGAACGGATGTCAGGGATTATGGGGAGAAGGCATGAGAATGGGGTTGAGGGGGAGTGATAGATCAGCCATGATTGAATGGTGGAGTAGACTTGATGGACCGAATGGCCTATTTCTGCTCCAATTACATGAACTTATGAACATGCATTCTGATCAATGCAACCCCTGATTTTATCCCTTACTGAGTACAGTGAGCAAGGTCACGGCAATCATTGGTCTTTTGAGTGTTTGGTTGGGGGTGTAATGCCCTGGAAGGTAAGAGTGGTAAATATTCTAGGCTGACCTCAGGCCACCATCTTTTAAGGTCACAAGGTCATAAGTGATAGGAGCAGAATTAGGCTATTCGGCTCATGAAGTCTACTCCGCCATTCAATCATGGCTGATCTATCTTCCCCTCCTAACCCCATTCTCCTGCCTTCTTCCCATAATCCCTGACACCCATTCTACTATGTTCTATTTTTCCACTATGTTATAGGGCAGCATGGTGGCACAGTTGCTGCCTTACCGTGCCAGATCCCCAGGTTCGATCCTGACTATGGGTGCTGCCTGTACAGAGTTTGTACCTTCCCCCCATGACCTGCATGGATTTTCTCTGGGATGTCACCCAACCCAAAGAACCCCCGTGGTCAGGGCATCTGCTCCTCCCGTGAGGGGGGGGCGAGAACCAGGGACCCCAAACTTTCAAAGAAGAGAAAGAGGAAGGGGTGAATGGAGGGACCAAGGTTGGGGTCCCCCGGGAAATAAAGAACAAGGATCTGGGGGATGGCGCACCGGGCCATCCCGGTGTTATCATTGTCACAAAGAAGGACACTTTAAAAGAGAATGTCCAAAGATAAGGCATGAAGTACAATCGTACACACTGATGGAGGAATAGGGGGGTCAGGGGTTCCCCTCCTTGGGGTGTGTAGGAAATACACTGGAACCCTTGGTAAACTTAAAATTAGGTCCCCAAGGAGAAGACACGGTATTTATGGTGGGCTCAGGGGCGGAAAGATCAAGTGTAACCAGGATACCGGAGGGAATGGGATTAGGGGAAAAGCAAATCAAAATCTCTGGAGTATGGGGAAAGGTAATGACAGCTCCCGAGATAGAAGGAGTAATGGTAAGATATGAAAATCGAGAAGCCATGGAAGACTTAATCCTGGTGCCCCAGGCAGGAATAAATCTGATGGGAAGGGATTTACAAGTTCAATTAGGAATGGGCACAGCTCCCGTAGGTGGACAGATTATAGTACAACTATATAAATTGATGACCGAAGATGAAGAAAGAATAGTCTCACAGGTGTGGGCAAGGGAGGGAAATAGGGGAGGGCTAAGAATACCACCTCTGAGGATAGCCTTGCGAGAAGGAAGTGAAGTAGTACAAGTAAGACAGTATCCGATTTCAATGGAAGGAAGGAAAGGGCTGCAGCCAATTATAGAAAACTTACTGAAGGATGGAGTATTGGAGAGTTGTATGTCCCCCTACAACACGCCAATACTCCCTGTAAGAAAGACTGACAGAACGTTCCGACTGGTCCAGGACCTAAGAGAATTGAATAGGGTAGTTAGGGCTCGACACCTGATAGTCCCAAATCCTTATACCATAATGGGACGTATACCCCCTAACCATAGTGTGGTAGATCTGAAAGACGCCTTTTGGAGCTGCCCCCTGGCTGAGGAAAGTAGAGACCTCTTTGCATTAGAACAAGTATTAGAGGATGTTCCCAGGACCTATGGGACACAATTATTGCAGTACGTAGATGATTTGTTACTCTCAGGCGGAGAAGAAGAGCCAGTAAGGGATGCAACCATAACCCTCTTAAACCTTTTAGGGGAAAATGGATTGAGAGTGTCCAAAAATAAATTACAATTTGTAGAACAGGAGGTTAAATATCTAGGACATCTGATTAGTGATGGGAAAAGGAGAATAAACCCCGAAAGAATAGCTGGGATCACCAGGCTGCCGATGCCAAGGAACAAAAAAGAAATCAGGGAGTTTCTCGGGTTAATTGGATACTGTAGATTATGGATAGACAATTACACCCGACAAGTCAAGTTCTTGTATGATAAATTGTGTGAGGAGACTGATAAAGTACAATGGGATTCTGAGGACGAACAGAGATTTGGAGAAATAAAGAATAGCCTGATCACCGCACCGGTACTGACCCTCCCGTCCATCGATCAACCATTCCATCTCTTTGTTAATGCGGAGAATGGAATTGTGTTGGGGGTACTGACACAAAAGAGAGGAGGGAAGCGACAGCCAGTCGCATTCCTTTCTAAACTCTTGGATCCGGTATCACGAGGGTGGCCTGTATGTATTCAAGCGGTCGCAGCAACAGCAATATTAATGGAAGAAAGTAGAAAATTGACATTTGGAGGTGACCTGGTAGTATCTACTCCCCACACGGTCCGGACAATACTAACTCAGAAGTCCAACCGGTGGTTGACTGACTACAGGATCCTAAAGTACGAAGTGATACTTATGGAAAAAGACGATTTGATCATTCTGACCGATAAGAATTTAAACCCTTCCCAGTTTTTATACTCGGCGGATGACGAGCAGGAAGGGCAGAGACCAGAACACTACTGTAGCGAAGTTATAGAACTACAGACCAAGAGCAGGGAGGATTTGGAGGAGCAGCCTCTGGTAGAGGGAGAAAGGTGGTTTATAGACGGTTCTTCCCGCTGTATAAATGGAAAAAGATATAGTGGGTATGCCATAATAGGAGGAGAAGGATTTGAAGGAGTGGAGGCGGGCAGGTTGCCAGGTAGTTGGTCGGCTCAGTCATGTGAATTGTATGCCTTAATATGGGCGTTAGAATTGTTGGAGGGGAAGGAAAGAACGGTGTACACCGTAGTGCACACGTTTGGGAGAATATGGAAAGAAAGGGGGATGATTACAGCAAGAGGAAAGGAGTTGGCACATGAGTAATTAATTGAGAAGGCGCTGGAAGCATTACATTTGCCAGAAAGGATAGCGGTGGTCCATGTGGCGGGACACCAAAAGGGGAACTCATTAGAAGCAAGAGGAAATGAAGCGGCAGACGGAGCCGCCAAAAAGGCAGCGACAGAAGGAACAGTGAGGATGTTGTCTTTAATACCATTAAGGGAAGGAGTAGGAAAGATACCTGTATTCTCACAGGAGGAGGAGGATAAAATGAATGAGTTAGGGGCTCGGCGTTCCACTGACGGGAATTGGTGGACGCCGGATGGGAAACAAATGTTAACCAAAGGATTAACTCGGGATTTGATGACACAACTGCACTCCCAGTCACATTGGGGAGCGCAGGCCCTGTGTGACACACTACTACGGACCTACGCTTGCCGAGGTATCTATACTTTGGCTAAGCAGACAGTCTCCGGTTGTGTGTTATGTCAGAGGGTTAACAAGAAGGTAATGAGAGCTGTCCCTGGTGGAGGACAACAATTGGCTATAAGACCCTTCCAGAGAATACAGGTAGATTTTACAGAACTTCCAAGAATACAAAGGTGGAAGTACCTCCTAGTAGTTGTAGACCATTTCACCAGGTGGGTGGAAGCATTTCCCACGATAAATGCCACCACTCAGGCAGTAACCCGGATATTATTAGAACAAATCATTCCCCGATACGGGGTCATCGAATCCATAGATTCTGACCGAGGAACACATTTTGCCTCTAAGGTTCACCTGTTGGTTTGCAGTACCTTGGGAATAAATTGGAAATTGCATACACCCTGGCACCCCCAGAGTTCTGGGCGAGTGGAAAGGATGAATGCAACCCTTAAAACACAGATAACTAAGTTAATGGAGGAAACCAGACTACCCTGGACTAAGTATTTACCAATTGCATTATTAAGAATACGAACGGCACCCCGTAAAGATATTGCGGTGTCTCCCTATGAAATGTTGTTTGGGCTGCCCTATCTTGGAAAGGTAGAGGGCACGCCGACCTTCGAAGGCAGTGATGTGTTCCTGAGGAACTATTTACTGGCAGTGTCTCGTTCCCTTGCAGAATTAAAAATAAAAGGACTGTTGGCACAAAGTCCACCACTCGACTTTCCAATACACGCTATAAAGGCCGGTGACTGGGTACTGATTAAAAGTTGGAAGGAGGAGAAACTGTAGCCCCGGTGGACTGGCCCATACCTGGCATTGCTGACAACGGAGACAGCAGTACGAACAAAAGAAAAAGGGTGGACACATGCGACCCGGGTTAAAGGACCCGTTGACCAGACGTCAGTTCCTGAGAAAGACGATCAGTGGACGGTAAAACCAGGGAATAAGCCCCTGGCATTAACTTTCAGTAAGAAATAAGTGTATGAAACTAACAGCATGAAAGGAGCAGTTGTAGTATTACTAACTATGTATGTAACCATTATAAGAAGTGTTAATAACTGTGATAAGTGCTACCATCCTATCAGATATGGAGGGCGAACAACCAGATCATTTACCTATCATTCCCATGTAAGTGATGATTGCTACGGCCTAAGGACTAGAGCTGTTTGTCAGGACGGAGGGAGGGGGTATTATGTAGTAGAAAATAAGGGACATGTAGGAAGTGTTGGGCACATTACCTGCCCAAAAGGGGAGAAATGGGTCTGCATGACTAAGAGAGGTCAGTTAGGCATCCCTTCCCGAGCCAGGGAGGAAACATTAGACAAAATTAAGGAGGTAGTGATAGGGAAGTTAGCAGAAGCAGTAGTCAACAAACCACCCCCACCTTCCCAGCCTCAACTGCACCAGACTATGTATGATGAAATAAAGCAGCAGATTGAGATCCCCGAAGTGGGGAGAAACCTGTTTGTGGACTTGGCCCTCCGGATAGCCAGAACCCTGAATGTGACTAACTGTTGGGTTTGTGGAGGACCGTTGATGAGCTGACGCTGGCCATGGAGAGGATCTATCATTGAGGTATGGGACCTGATAAAGTGGAATTTGACGGTGGGAAGAGATCGAAGTCCCCAGGAATGGGTCCTGACACACACCCCGGTTGGAACTGAGTGTATTGCCAGGCCCTGGGCAAAGGATGCCATCCTAGTAGGCAGCAGCCCCTGCCAGCGCATCATCACCCAGTGGCCAAATCAATACCGAGTGTGGTGGCCAGAGGAACCTCAATGGTATCCCACTGTAAAGGATGAAGGAAACTGTACTATCTGGATGAAGACTGATGGAAGCGAATCGACTGGATTATGGAATTGCACCGGGAACAACCCTTACCAGGGAATCCCAGTGTTGCAGGACATATGGGACAATGTTACCTCTAGTGGACCGGCCCCTGAAGGACTGCTATGGATATGCGGACACAAGGCATACTCGGTATTGCCAGAAAAATGGAGTGGGACTTGTTTAATTGGACTGGTACAACCAGGGTTTTTTCTGTTGACCACTGAGGAGGGGCGGTCGCTAGGAACACCCATCTTTGACGATCTACACCAAACGAAGAGAGGAATGGACATCGGAAAATGGGAAAATGATGAGTGGCCACCTGCAAGAATCATCTCATATTATGGACCAGCCACTTGGGCACAGGACGGATCCTGGGGCTACCGGACCCCAGTGTATATGTTAAATCGGATCATAAGACTACAGGCAGTGCTGGAAGTAATTACTAACCAGACTGCATCTGCATTAGAGATGTTGGCAAAGCAGCAGACACAGATGAGAACAGCGATATACCAAAACCGTTTGGCCTTAGAATACTTACTAGCCGAAGAGGGAGGATTATGTGGAAAATTCAACCTCTCTAATTGCTGCCTAAACATAGATGACAACGGGCAAGCAGTAATGGATATATCAGAAGGAATCAGAAAAATAGCACATGTCCCGGTACAGAGATGGAACACAATCATGGGAGCAGGATGGTGGGATTACATCTTAGGAGGAGCCTGCTGGAAAGCGGTGGGACTGGTGATTTTATGGGCATTAACTGCATTGATCATTATCCCCTTTTGTATACCATGTCTCAGGGTTCTTATAACTAGAAGTATAAGCCAAATGCAGGCAGTTGTAGTCCCCATGGGGGAGAAAGGGGGCGTCCAGAAGATAATGATAATGAGGCCGAGAGAGGACCCAGAGGAAAGAGAGATAAAAAGAATGTTATTAGGTTTGGAACAGCAGGAAGTCTAGGAATGGGGTTTAATACAGGATGCGTAGCAAAAGAAAAAGGGAGGATTGTGAGGGATAAGATGATTAAACCACCATCATTGCGAGGGGCCGAGTGATTGAAGTTACCGACCTTGTGATGGGCCGAGTAGCTGGAATCACCAACCTTGTGATTCGAACAAAGTCAGACCTTCAGAGCTGTTGATAACATTGTAGAATAACAAGATGAGGTAAGGAATGTAGCTGACAACACAGAAGCTATTCTTTAGGTCAAAGGCAATTAAGTAGGTTAGGCCAACAGATACTGCGCATGCTTAATAAGTTAAATGAATATTAACTTTACGCCCCTCATGACAAAGAACCTAATTTAAATGTACATGCGATGTATGATGTGGGAGGAGAGGGAATGATTGATGACGCACGGAGGGGAGGGTTGGAAGATTGTGAACCTCGGTACCCTGATTGGAAGGGGTCAGAAGGGGAGGCGTCCGATCAATAAAGACTGTATACTGAAATGTATAAAAATAGACGTTTTTCCTTAGGTTGGTGTGTCTCAACTTGGAGAGGCACCCGATTCTGCAGACTCGCAAATAAAGCATTTCTTGTTTCCACGATTTAGTCTCTGAGTAGTGATTGTGAGCACAAACAATATATCTCACAATCACCTACCCGAAAGGCGGCGTCGCCTACAAGCCGCTCAACAGAAAAGTCCAATATGACGTTGCCGGGTGGCGGGACTTGTCAGCGATCGGTCCAGACGCCCGCGTTCATCACATCACTGTGAAGGCATGAACATTGTCCCACACCTCCACATCACCCAACCCGCAGCCCGCGGAGGGTGGCCGTGGGAGAGTGGGGGCTGTCCCGAGGGATGCACACCTTTGACCGCTTACAACTTGGTGCTTGGGTTCAGATTGCCCAGTCACCTATGGCTTGTGTGGGAAACTGACCCCACGCTTCCGTCTCCCCCTTCTCTCTCCCCTCTTCTCTCTCTCCCCCTCTCTATCTCCCCTTATCTCTCTCCCTTATCTCTCTCTCCCCCTTCTCTCTCTCCCCCTCCCCTCTCTCTCCCTCTCTCACCCTTCTCTCTCTCTCCCCTTCTATCTCTCCACCTCTCTCTCCCGCTCCTCTCTCTCCCCCCTCTCTCTCCCCCTCTCTCTCCTCTCTTTGTCTGCCCTTTTCTCTCTCTCCCCTCTCTCTCTCCGTTCTCTCTCTCCCTTCTCTCTCTCCCCCACTTATGCAGAGCGGCTATGGAAGTTGAGAAAACTGGCAGCAGTCCGTGTGAAAATACAGCACCTACCAACAATGAAGGCAATCAAAACAGAGCTACATTGATTTTAAAACAAAAATGTTACATGTATAAATCGTTCTTACTTTCGGGAACCTGGTTAATTAACTGGTAGTATTATTTCTCTGTCCTAACTGCCTTTGCTTTAGCCAATGGTCACATCCATTCCATCCCTCCCTCGCAAAGATGTGAGATTTCAATTTGAGCGCACATGGTTGAATAGGTGCAAGCGGCATGTAAAGCGCCTCTCCTAGGCGCGCAATAAACGAAGCCGATGAAATGAGACAACTGTCACACCAAATATAGACACAAAATGCTGGAGTAACTCAGCTGAACAGGCAGCATCTTTGGAGAGAAGGAATGGGTGACGTTTCGGGTCGAGACTGTTCATACTGTTCAGGTCTGAAAATGGTCTCGACACGAAACCACCATCTTGATCTCTGATCACACCCAACTGTATCCTATGATCAATTTGTTTTGTTTTGTTCTGTTTTGTCTAGAGATACGGCGTGGAAACAGGTCTTTCGGCTCACCAAGTCCACACCGACCAATGACCCCCCTACACTAGCACAATCCTACAGACTAGGAATAATTTACCTTTTTTTTTAACCAAAGCCAAACCTGTACGAAAATTTACAAACTGCATATGGATAGCACCCGTAGTCAGGATCGAACCTGGGTCACAGCCCTACCGCTGTGCCACCATATTCTGAGGCAAAGTTATATCTCCGAAGCCTTGCACATCCTCAGAGCTTTAATGTACTGTTGAGCTCCATGGAGGCATTGAGGATTCAGAATTACAATCTAGTTTGCCTTCAAATAACAGAATAAAGCATTGTTTTTTTAAAATCATTTTTGAATGTTTTGTACAAAAAATAATTGAGCAAGATAATTACATCATCTTTAAATGATTAAACATAACTTTGTTGTATGATGTAAAAGGTATGGGTAGAGGGATTAATTAGCTGTAATATAGAAAGTTAACAGTTAATACGGTCTTCAAAACCTGTTAAGTCAAGAAGTTTTAATTCAGGGAATTATGTAAGGGGTATAAAGCTACAAAGCTACTTTAATATTTTCAAAGGAATCGAGAAAAGATCTATATTTTGATAGGCTTCTTTGATGCACCAAAAAGATGTTGTACAAAGTAAATGGCTTGTTGTAATGCCCAAAGGACGGATCTCTATAAAAATGAAACCAATAGTACAGTGGCACAGCAGTAGAGCTGCTGCCTCACAGCGCCAAAGACACATGTTCGATCCCGACCTCGGGTGCGGTCTATGTGGAGTTTGCACGATCTCCCTGTGACGATGTGTTTCCTCCTGGTGCTCCGGTTTCCTCCAACATCCCGAAGACATGCTGGCTTGTAGGCTAATGGCCTCCGTAAATTACCCATTGTGTCTAAGAATTGGATGCAAAAAGTGAGATAACATTGAAGTATTGTGAACAGGTGATCGATGGTAGGCGTGGACTCGATGGCCCACAGGGCCCGATTCCGTGTTATATCTTTCAATCATTCAATGGCCTGCGATTTGTTAGATAATTCACTGGGGAGTTCCCATTTACAAATCACATTCAGTGCTGAGTTGCTTGCAGAAATCACTGATACCTTAACCAGCCTATAGTCCACAGTAGTTTGGGAGAATTAGCAGTATGAGAATCAAAGGGAACTGCAGATGCTGGTCAACATAAAAAGACGCAAAGTGCCGGAGGATTCTGCGGGTCAGGCAGCATCTCTGGAGAACATGGATAGGTGACGTCTCAGGTCAGGACCATTCTTTAAACAGAATGAGAGCCATTTAGGCAAATTCAGGGGTGGGAGATTGCAACCTTCACGTGGTTCGCCCTGTTTTCGACTAATGCAATCAACCCAACAAGCACAATCAAATAAGATCAAATAGAACAAGTTGTCCTGCAACTTTAGGCTGTGCACGCCATACACAAGAAGAAGAGGAAGAAGCAGAAGAAGGCAAATTCATTGTGCTGACAGGGGAGAAGGATAAGAGACTGAAACGGAAACTAGACATTGTGAACTCACCTGTTTCCTGCTCCTCCATGTTTTTCCTCCGCTCCATTGAAGCCTCTTCTAATGCTACCTTGTCCTCAGCTTAGCTTGGAGATACAGTGTGGAAACAGGCCCTTTAGCTCACCGAGTCTGCACTGACCAGTGATCACCCATACACTAATTCTATCCTACACACTAGGGCCAATTAACCTACAAACCTGCACGTCTTTGGGATGTAGGAGGAAACTGGAGCACCTGAAGAAAACCCACGCAGTCACGGGGAGAACATACAAACTCCGTACAGACATGAATGATGAATGAATTATACTTTATTGTCACATGTGGCAAGCCACAGTCAAATTCTTTATTTTGCATCATATTAACGCATTCCATTTGTGGTCCCCCGTAGTGCTCGGTGGTTCCGTCACGTCAGATCCTCCTTTGACAGCACCTGTAGTCAGGAAGGAACCTGGGTCTCTGGCACTGTAAGACAGCAACTCTACCGCTGCACATATGGCTGCAATGGGGGAGTGTTCTTCCAGCACTGACTGTACAACAAGGACACAGGAGTCTGAAAAAGGGTCTCGACCCGAAACGTCACCATTCCTTCTCTCCAGAGATGCTGTCTGTCCCGCTGAGTTACTCCAGCTTTTTGTGTCTGTCACAGGAGCCACAAGCTCTGTGTGGAGGTCCTAAAGTAACTACTGAGGCACTGCTTCAGCTCCTGACCCTATACTAGGTATGTTACAAAACTTACCTTCAGCGGCGCTGCAATTCTGCCACTGGTCGTGTGTGCGATTTTGGCGCGTTTGAGGGGGGAGCGGGGTTAAAACGGGGTTTTTTCCCGACCTGGTCCTGAATTATATTTGTTGGAGTGCAAGATGTTGCTAAAGAATCGTTCCTACAGCCGTTCTGTGTGTTTTTAAAAAAAATTCACCCGACAAGTTAATCGCTGGAATGATTTTAAAATCAGCTTCTGAAGCCGTCAATGCCGACAACTGGGACGGATTTTATGGAGGACCAGGTAAAAGAAAGTATGTATAAAAGTGTTTCTTAAGATGTATTTAATTCACATTTTAAGTTGAGAAACGGTGATTTTCCCCCCGGAAGAACCGGCAGTGTATTTGCTGCCGATATGGGGGTATAAATTCACCGCATCTGAACGTTCCAAATGGTCCCGTTCCAGAAAATCCCACTCGCAAGCTGATTTAAATGGCCATTAATTTACAGGTATTAAACATTAAATTCCTTCCATTTGGCCTATAAACCCATGACAATGAGATTTAAAAATTATGTTATATTCTGAATTCTTGTGTGAATGTTATTTGGACAATTAGGCTATTTAAAAATGTTAATCTATTCTTAAGAAATGGATAGATGTTTAGATCTAGTAATTGAATTTTGTAATTAGCTACAATTAGGTAACTAACTAATTATATGCTTTAATTTCAAGTCATCTAAGTAAGATTGTTTCATATTTGTTTCAGAATGCTTCAATCTATTATAACTGAAAATTTCTTTCAGTTCTCTTAAATTTTAAGAAAGTTATCGGCTTTTAAATGTTCTCGATCACAGCATTTGTGTTAAGTCAATGAAAAAGCAATGGGGAACAAGATGCCAATTTCCGAGTATGAAAATGGCCATAACTTTTTTAATACTGAAGATATGAAAGTGAATTGGGTGTCAAATTAAACTTCTTTTTATGCTTTATCTGATGGGATAAATTAAAGACTTGATTTTTAAAATCTCAAGATTTTGTAACATTGCTACCTATACTTAACACATGCTTCACGCCAAAGGAGAGTGAACTCCAGTTTCTGTGCACTTATGTTAACTTGTATCATTCATCTCAACTTTGGAAGAAAGTTAACTATTCCACTAGCAGCCGATGTACGTTCACTACAATGTACTTTTTCTCATGTTCATGTTCTGTCTCCTATGACCCGCATTTTTGTTTTCTGAAGCATTTGATCTACACCTTTGACCTCCCCATGTTTTTTTCTTGGATGCTTGCCATAAATTCTAAAGCTCTTTTCTAAAGTTCAGTTTCTCATGAGATCCAATAGTCCCTTCACCTAACCACAGTTTATATTTGTCTTTATTATCATGATCTCCTCTGATTTTCTCTTTGAGCTAACATTTCATCCATTGTCCAACTACCTAATTTATTATCCGCTTAGGCCACTGATACTCTCTTCTGAAACATTCCTCTGCAATTCCTCTGTAGGGGTAGCATGGTGGCACAGTGGTAGAGTAGTTGCCTTACAGCGCCAGAGACCCGTGTTCGATTCTGACTATGGGTGCTGTCTGTACGGAGTTTGTACGTTCTCCCCGTGACTGCGTGGGTTTTCCCCGGGGAGCTCCGGTTCCCTCCCACATTCCAAAGACATGCAGGTTAGTAGGTTAATTAGGCTTAGATGAAAAATTTGTAAATTGTCCGTAGCGCGTAAGATAGTTCTAGTGCGGAATCAGTGGGCCGAAGGGTCTGTTTCCGTGCTGTATCTCTGAACTAAACAAAATAATCTGTCGACACTTTTGCTTCAGTCACCATTCTTCCTTGAACATTTACTGTGTTTTTTGTCTCATCTGTCCACTATCTAGCAATCCTTGATCAACAAACAACCTGCTGAAAGAACTCAGCAGGACACACTGTGGTGGAGAATGGGCAGTCGTCATTTTAGGTAGGGACTCTTCATCCTGTCTGTCCAGATGAAGGGACCTGACCTGAAACATCATCTGTCTACTTCCCTTCACAGATGCTGCTTGTACCGTTCAGTTCCACCAGCAGAATGTTTGTCGCCCCAGATTCCAGCATCTCTTGCATCTCCACCTAGGGCTTCTTGCCTCTCTATTGCAGTGTCTGAAATTGGGCTCTTCCATATTTCTAGTTAAGGTTTCCATTGAATGGTTGAACACGTCATCAGACTGACTGCACCTTGAGTGCATTACTTAGTTTTAGTACAATTTAGTTTAGAGATACAGAGTGGAATGAGGCCCATCAGCACACCGAGTCCACGCCGACCAACAATCACCCTGCACACCTGTTCTCTCCTACACCCTAGGGGCAATTGAAACATATAAGATTATTAAGGGTTTGGACGCGCTAGAGGCAGGAAACATGTTCCCGATATTGGGGGAGTCCAGAACCAGGGGCCACAGTTTAAGAATAATGGATAAGCCATTTAGAACGGAGATGAGGAAACTTTTTCACACAGAGAGTAGGTATGTTGCAAAGCCTACCTGAAGCGTCATTGAATATCTGCCGCTGAGGTTGTGCGCGATTTTGGCGCCGTTTAGAGGGGGCGGGTTTAAAACGCGATTTTCTCTAGGCTGTTCAAATCGAAGATGTTCAGCCTAGTTAATTATTAACGAAAAATCGCTGAAAGACCCCGTCGCAAAAGCTATTATTAGTTTTAAAGGCCTCGTAAAATAGTTATAGTAGTTTAAAAATCAATCTCTAAACCCGCGACCACCCGCACCCGCAGGGTCTCATAAAGCAGACAGCTGAAGGTAGGCTGTATATTTTTACATTAAAAAGGGCTTCTAAAGATCCCTTTATACAAAGTTTAATATTGCGAGTAGCTCAATTTGGCCCCATTATATCCCGCAGTATTTTTCTGGGCATTTGGGGCACAAAACTACCGCAATGTGAACGTTCTAAACCAGCGCGTTCCACAGGGACCCACTGGAAAGCTGATTTAAAATGGACTTTAATTTACAGCAATTGAACACTAAATTCCTTCCATTTGGTCTATAAATTAATGTAAATGAGATTTAAAAATCATGTTTTATTGTGAATTATTTGTGAATATTATTTGGACATTTAGGCTATTTAAAAATGTTAATCATTTATTAAGAAATGGATCGATGTTTAGATCTAGTAATTGAAGTCTGAAATTAGCTACAATTAGGTAACTAACTAATTATATGCTTTAATTTCAGGTCATCCAAGTAAGATTATTTTATATTTGTTTCAGAATGCTTCAATCTATGATAACTGAAAATTTCATTCAGTTCTCTTAATTTTTAAGAAAGTTATGGGCTTTTGACTGTTCACGATCACAGCTTTTTTGTTATGTCCATAGAAAATCAATAGGGAACAAGGTGCTCATTTCCCAGTATGAAAATGGCCATAACTTTTTTAATACTTGAGATATGAAAGTGAATTAGGTGTCAAATTAAACTTATTGTTATGCTTTATCTGATGGGATAAATTGCAGACTTGATTTTTAAAATCTCAAAATTTTGTAACATTGCTACAGAGAGTTGAGAGTCTGTGGAATTCTCTGCCTCAGAGGGCAGTGGAGGCTGGTTCTATGGATACTTTCAAGAGAGAGCTAGATAGGGCTCTTAAGGATAGCGGAGTCAGGGGATATGGGGAGAAGGCAGGAATGGGGTACTGATTGTGGATGATCAGCTATGATCACATTGAATGGCGGTGCTGGCTCGAAGGGCTGAATGGCCTACTCCTGCACCTATTGTTCATTGTATATTAATTTACTGAAGCCAATTACCCTTCAAACCTGCATGTCTTTGGAATGTGGGAGGAAACCGGAGCACCCAGGGAAAACCCGTGGACTCACAGGGAGAACGTGCAAACTCTGTACAGACCGCTCCCGTAAATCAGGATCGAACCTGGGCCTCTGGCGCTGTAATGCAGCAACTGTATCGCTGTGCTACCATGCCACCCATTAATTGAGCATTTCTTCATTATCTCCTCAGATCTCTGCAGCTTGGGCCAGAACCTCTTGTTGCCAAGATATGACCACTGAGAGGATGATTTATAACTATTCAGTACAGAAACAGTACTTTGGTCCAACCTTTTTATGCTAATCAAGATGCCTTTCTACACTAGAAACAAGGAACTCTTTATGTAAACCAGATGCCGGTTTACATAAAAGGCCACAAAACTCAGCAGATCAGGCAGAATTTCTGGAAAACATGGATACGGGGCGTTTTGGATACTGACCCGAAATGTCACCTATTCATGTTCTCCAGAGATGTTGCCTGACCCGTTGAGTTACTCTAGCACTTTGTGCCCTTCTGTCTTTCTACACTTGTCCCATTTGCCTGCATTTATCCCCTATCCAAATCTTTCTTATTCATGTATTTGTCTAAATATCTTTTAAACATAAAGCCTCCATCACTTTCCTCTGGCATATACCCACAACACTCTGTGTGAAGAGGTTGTCCCTCAGATGTCCTTTCAATATTTCCTCTCTTGTAGCGGCGCCTGCTGGCGTACGCAGAGATCAAACCCGGCGTTCGGAAGCCGCGGTCACGTGACTCGGGAGGGGCCGCTTGTTTTGCGCGGTTTTCACTTGCGCGCGTTAGTTCAGCGCTGACCACCGTTGTGGACAGACGTGTCTGTAGAACCTGCATACTGGCAATCAAACTTGTGAATAAAGATTTGTTGAAAACTCCAGTAGTCGTTTCTCAGGCCACTAAACTCTCACCTTAAATCTATGTCCTCTAGGTTTACACTTCCCTCTCCGGGGCTCAAGATTGTGCTTATTCACCTTAGCTTAGTTTGGTTTAGTTTACAGATGCAGCCTTGAAACAGGCCCTTTGGCCCACCGAGTCAACACCAACCAGCGATCACCCTGTACACTAGTTCTATCCTACACTCTTTGGACAATTTACAGAAGCAAATTGACCTACAAACCTGCACGCCTTTGGAATGTGGGAGGTAACTGGGGCACCCGGAGAAAACCCACATGGTCATAGGGAGAACATGCAGACTCTGTTCAGACAGCACTCGTAGTCAGGATCGAACTTGGGTATCTGCCGCTGTAAGGCAGCAACTCTACCGCTGTATCACTGTAATGCCCTTGTCTATACCCTTCATGATGTTGTATACCTCTATAAGGTCACCCCTCAATCTTCACTCCAGGAAAAAAAAAGTTCCTGTCTATCCATACTTTCCTTATAACTCAAGCCCTCCAGTTCAGGTAACAACTTTGCTGTGAACCTTTGCTGCTCCCACTCTACCCTAATATCACCCTTACGTAGCACCTTATTTCTGTCAGTAGGATTGATTCTTCCCGTAGGAAGATGCTTAAACAGGTTGTAATTGGAAATGTTAGAGAACAAGGCAACTACCTCTTGCCAGCATCTCAAGCACCTTTAAGAGAAATGGACTAACGTATGATTAAACATGACCCATAAGTAGCTGAGTGCAGTGTTGATGGATGAGCTCTCAATCAGACGAGTGCTTTTAGATGAATTGTAATACGTTATGCGCGTGGATGCTTGCAAGGTTGCAGTACCCCACAATATATGGCATGGCAATGCCATGCATATTTGTTAGCTTTGAATCTTTACTGAAAGCCGTTGCTGTTATTGCCTGTTACTGCCATTTTCTTGTTCAGTTTAAATATTTAATTCAGTTTAAGGTCCAAGGGATGGCAATGCTGGAGAGCTACAGCAGTCTGGAACAAGCACCACTCATAATACCTAGAGTGTGGAGGTGAAAGCTCTAGATCGAGTGGATGTTTCCACGAGTGGGAGACTCCACGACCAGAGGTCATAGCCAGAGAATAAAAGGAGGTACTTTTAGAAAGGAGATGAGGAGGAATTTCTTTAGCCAGAGGGTGGTGAATCTGTGGAATTCATTGCCACAGACAGCTGTGGAGGCCAAGTCAATGGATATTTTTAAGGCAAAGATTGACTTGGTTAGTATGGGCATCAGGGGTTATGGTGCGAAGGCAAGAGAATGGGGTTGAGAGGGAAAGATAGATCAGCCATGGTTGAATAGCAGAGTAGACTTGATGGGCCGAATGATGTAATTCTGCTCCTATAACTTATGAACTTATGAAAACATGTTGCCTCTTGCATGCAGGATCAGTAGATCATGCCTGTACTTGGCCTGTACAAGTTGCCAATCAGGGATGTGCTTTTGTTTGGCAATACTCTAGTTTAGTTTTAGTTTAAAGATGCAATGCAGAAACAGGCCCTTCGGCCCACCAAATCTGCACCGACCAGTGATGCCCACACATTAACACTACCCTACACTAGGGACAATTATTACATTTATACCAAACCCATTGACCGACAAACCTGTAATAGTAATAATAATAATAATAATATATCTTTTATTGTCATTGCACGTCAGTGCAACGAGATTTAGTGTGCAGCTCCACTGATGTACAAGAAAGGTAAATAAATACAATACATAAATAAGCAAGCTGAATTGATTGACGTGACCACCTGAGGGAGACTGTCCAAAGGGAGTGGGTGGGGGGGCACTCATTAGGGTCGGTTCAGAGCCGCTATAGCTCTTGGGATAAAACTGTTCCTGAGTCTAGAGGTTCGGGCGTAGAAGGCCTTGTAACGTCTGCCGGAAGGAAGTAGTTGAAACAGACCGTGGCAGGGGTGTGATGAGTCCTTATGGATGCTGAGGGCCTTCCTGAGGCACCGCGTGTGGTAGATGCCCTCCAAGGCTGGTAGCTCTGTCCCGATGATCCGCTGCGCTCTGTTGACGACGCGCTGTAGAGCTCTCCTCTCCGCCTCCGTGCAGCTGAGATACCACACAGAGATGCCATATGTTAGTATGCTCTCTGTGGTGCAGCGGTAGAATGTTGTCAGCAGCTGTTGGGGCAGACCAGTCTTTTTTAATGTCCTCAGGAAGAACAGTCGTTGCTGTGCCTTCTTGACCAGCGCGGCGGTGTTTGTGGACCATGTGAGGTCTTCTGAAATGTGAGTGCCCAGAAACTTAAAGCTGGACACTCTCTCCACACTTTCCCCGTAAATGGAGATTGGGGCGTGTTCTCCAGAATGGGACCTCCTGAAGTCAATAATTAGCTCCTTGGTCTTGGAGGTGTTTAGTGCCAAGTTGTTATTGGCGCACCAGTCCGCCAGGTTCTGCACCTCCGCTCTGTAGTTTGTTTCATCACCGTTGGTGATCAGCCCAATCACTGTTGTGTCGTCTGCAAACTTCACGATGGTGTTGGTGTCGAATGCAGGGACACAGTCGTGAGTGAAGAGGGAGTAGAGCATGGGGCTTAGTACCCACCCCTGTGGTGTGCCAGTGCTCAGGGCGATGGTGGAGGACAGGTGCGGGCCCAGTCTCACTGCCTGCGGTCGCTCCGTGAGAAAGTTCAGGATCCAAGCGCATGTCGGTGAGCTGAGGCCTAGCTGGTGGAGTTTGGTGGTGAGCTTGGTGGGGATGACCGTATTGAATGCAGAGCTATAGTCAATGAAGAGCATCCTCACATACGTGCCCTGTCTGTCCAGGTGAGTCAGGACAGTGTGAAGGGCCAGAGAGATGGCATCCTCTGTCGATCTATTTGCCCTGTATGCAAATTGATGGGAGTCCAGTGAGGCAGGGATGCTGGATTTAATATGGGAGAGGACCAGCCTTTCGAAGCACTTCATGGGGATCTGGACGTCTGGAGTGTGGGAGGAAACCAAAGTTCTCGGTGAAAACTCATGCAGGTCACGGGGAGAACATTGCAAACACCGTACAGCACCCATAGCCAGGATCGCACCTGGTGAGGCAGCAACTCCATCGCTGCCCCACCGCACTGGACCGTTTGTAAGAAAATAATGCCACTGTGCGTTTGCACTTTGCACATGCGACAATAAAAGCGCTATTCAACCATTGGAAACATTAGTGAAGCAATTAATGATTGTGTTCCGCCATTGAAGTATTAAAATCAGTGGTAGGAGATCGGTCTCGGTTGGCAGTGAGAACTCGGAGCTCTGTCACATTCCATACAACTGCATCTGTGTGAATTACAACAATCAATCCAAACTGCCTTTCTTCATTTATTGAATACATACCACAAAGTGAGACGTGTTGAAATATAATCAATCCTGACAAAAATAATGTGTAGGAAAGAACTGCAGATGCTGGTTTACATCGAAGGTAGACACAAACTAAATCAGTGGGACAGGCAGCATCTCTGGAGAGAAGGAATGGGTGATGTTTCGGGTCGAGACCCTTCTTCAGACTGATTGGAGGGCAAGAGGAATAACAGACAGGGAGCAGCAGTGAGAGACAATTTTGCTGAAGTCTCGTCGGAGAGAGGAGGAGAACTTCAAAGTAGACATACCTTGATGAGAACTTGCAATGGAGCAGACAAAATGTGCAGGAAAGAATTGCAGATGCTGGTTTGAATCGAAGGGAGACACAAACTGCTGGTAACTCAGTGGGGCAGGCAGCATCTCTGGAGTGAAGGAATGGGTGACACTTCGGGTCGAGACCCATCTTCAGTCTGAAGAATGATCTCAACCCGACGTCACCCATTCCTTCCCTCCAGAGATGCTGCTTGTCCCGCTGACAAAAATAATATTCCATAAGTAAACGCAGTTGCGGGCAGCAAAAGACAGCTGTCAGCAAAGGGTGGAATTGACCCCTCAAAATCAAGTGGGCGCTGAAGTGAGAATCAAAAGCACAAAGTTTAAGATGGCCATATGCAAGGTAACCTCAGCTATTGAAGGTTATTCTTTTGTCCTTAGTGTGTGTAGGACAGTGTTAATGTGCGGGGATCGCTGGTCGGCACGGACTGAGTGGGCCGAAGGTCCTGTTTCCACGCTGCATCTCTAAACTAAGCTAAACTAATTGATTTATTTTGGCACTAATTGGGCACGTTTAGTTTGGTTGTGTTTATTTCTTCCTCCTTCTTCTTATTAAACCAGCACTCACCGTAGAGCCAGACCCATCATTCCAGTCCAGTTTTGTTCCTCTCTAGTTTCTCTCATGGAGACGATGCCTGCAACAGGTCTTTGTGGCCAGCCGTAGCTCGTTTGTTCGTTCGTTCGTTCGCTGGTGTGTCAGACGATGTAACTCACTGTCGGCTTTTGTCGACGTCCAACATGTTGACAGTATTGTCGCGCCATAGCTGGGACTGTAAAGTGGTGCCAATATGGCACCTCTTGGAAATAGACTCAGTGGGCTGTTCTGTACATTCTGTACTAACCGGGGAATTGTCCTTATGTATGAGGATAGTCTTGCTGAGCAATATGCAAAAAAAGTATTTCATTGTACCTTGGTACCCAAGATAATAAAGATATATATATTAAAAAATATATTGATGATTCATCTGTATTCCTTCATCGGAGGATGTAAGTCTGCAGGTTGGCATGACAGCAGAGCAGTTCAACGCAAAAGCTTCAAATTTACCAGTTCCATTTTTTGGTGCTTTAATGAAAGTTAATTTAAATAATTTAAATGTTTTCCTGTTTTCAAGAGCATTGCACAGCTGATGACGCTCCTAAACTGAAGTGTAAATAAGACAAGTCCTGAGGAGCAAATGATCACGTACAGATACTCCCCGACTTGCACAGTAGGCAACTTACGTGAACTCACACATACGTATACAATTCTGTACTCAGTCCCTAGTGTTTAGTTTAGTTTAGTTTAGTTTAGAGATACAGCACAGAAACAGGCCCTTCGGCCCACCGGCTCCACGCCAACTAACGATCCCCTCACAATAACACTATCCTACACACACTAGGGACAATTTACTCAGAGACTGGTAGCTGTGTGGCATGTGCTTCCAGTGGAAGTGGTGGAGGCAGGTACGATAATATAATTAAAAAATAAATTTGATAGGTATATGGATGGGAAAGGAATGGAGGGTTATGGTCTGAGTGCAGGTAGATGGGACTAGGTGAGAGTAAGTGTTCGGCACACACTAGAAGGGCCGAGATGGCCTGTTTCCGTGCTGTAATTGTTATGTTATATGGTTATAATTATTACATTTACCAAGCTAATTTACCAACATATCTGTACGTCTTTGGACCTTGCCATTACGAAGTGCAATCAAGACAGTTCGTAATGTCCACAACACTGTACGACCACTCAAGTTTACATCGCAAAGAAGTCGGCAATGGCGGCAGTGCTTACCCAGAAGGTCGCAAGCTGCAGAAAGTGCCCCAAATTTAATGTGTAGGAAGGAACTGCAGGTACTGGTTTACACCGAAGACAGACACAAAAACCTGGAGTAACTAAGCGGGAAAGGCAGCATCTCTGGAGGAAAGGAATAGGTGACATTTTGGATCGAAACCCTTCTTCAGACTATATCATGGACTTTAAACTGACTTACAATTGTCCAGTTGATGAACAACATTAGACATGCTTAAACACTAAAAATGACTTAAATGAAAACTGACTGATTTCTCTTTTTACTTGGGTGGAGATTGGGCTAGTATTTTTAGAAAAAATGGCTCCAATATTGATGATGCCGGATTTTGTAGGGGATGGGATGGGATGGTGATTCTGTGACCCACACAATTGTAGTAATGCAGCAGTCTGTCTTAGCTTCTAGTTGATGGAAGAATTTAAGAGCAAGCCAAGGCTGAACAGCAGGTTTAGTTTAGTTTAAAGACATACAGCGTGGAAACAGGCCCTTTGGCCCACTGAGTCTGCGTCGATCGCCAATGACCAGGACACTAGTTCTATCCTATACACCAGGGACAATTTGCAGAAGTCAATTAACCTACCAAACTGCACGTCTTTGGAATGTGGGAGAAAACTGGAGTACCCGTGGAAAACTTAGTCACAGGGAGAACGGCCAAGCTCCGTGCAGTCAGGATCGAACCCGGGTCTCTGGCGCTGTAATGCCCAGTCCCACGTAGGAAACCTGAACGGAAACCTCTGGAGACTTTGCGCCCCACTCAAGGTTTCCGTGCGGTTCCCGGAGGTTGCAGGTGGTTGCCGGAGGTTGCAGGTAGTGGAAGCGGGTAGGGAGACTGCCAAAAACCTCCGGGAACCTCCGGGAACCGCATGGAAACCTTGGGTGGGGCACAAAGTCTCCAGAGGTTTCCGTTCAGGTTTCCTAAGTGGGACAGGGGCATAAATAAGGCAGCAACTCTAGTGTTATGCCACTGTGCGGCCTTTGCAGGTGATAGTGTGCTGTGTCTACCACCTGCTTAACACACCATGCCATGCATCACTTTATGCCACAGTCATAGTGTCATAAAGTGATGCAGCATAGAAGAAGGTCCATCAGCCCAACTTGCCCACACTGGCCAACATGTCCCAGCTACACACTTGTCGCACCTGCCTGCATTTGGCCCATTTCCCTCCAAACCTGTCCTATTCATGTGAAAATTAGCTATCTGTTATAAGAAAAGTCAGTGGTGACTGTATGCAATAATCATGTGAATGGATGGACAGTAGAGGCTTACTATGCTATCTGGATTAGAATGATGTAAGACCAACCTATATTGTGATCCTTGAACCAGTTTTCTAGAGTATCCAATTTAAGCTTTGCTACACTGCATTACAGTTATCTGTAGTCTACAAGACTAAGCATTGTGATCAGATACATTTAGATTCACAGCTGACGCATTTCTAAAATTTAACCTGTTACTGCTAAGTTTTTTTTAAACACTATTGGCCATTACCCATGGGTATTCAAAGGCGGCACTGAACAGGTTAAACAGACATGATGTACTGCAAAAATTAATAATGGGATTTGAAATATAATTTGTTATAACATCCTTCAAGGATGCTGAGGGGAGAACAATGTTTTTTTGCAATAAGTCAAGTTAAAATTAGTGATGTAGTTTGGTTATGCAGCAGAGGAGGTGCAGTACATCATAGCTAAAATGCGATGGAAGATGATGGAAAGCATGCCAAAAAGGCTCAGCTGGCAACAGAGATGGCCTGCCTGCTTTCAATACGTTTCTAACAACTTGCGCTGCTGTACAGCTAAGCTGGCAAAGAACATGGACGTAACTACATGGAGTCTGGGCCAGCACAAAGTCAGTTGCAGATCATCATCGTCTGCTGCAAGGAGCTCCCGCACTGGGCCAATGCTTCCCATAGATCACAAGGTCATCTCTTCTTTCACTTAGGCGGTTGCAATGATTTTAACACAGGTTCGTTGAAGCTGTGGAGATGAGCATCCAGCTTGTAACAGCTCCACAACATAAAAGCCACAGTGCAGCACTGTGGCACAGCGTTAGATTTGCTGCCTTACAGCACCAGAGACCCAGGTTCAATCCTGACGGGTGCTGTCTGTACAGAGTTTGTACATTCTCCCTGGGTTTTCCTAGGGTGCTCTGGTTTCCTCCACACTCCAAAGATCTACAGGTTTGTGGTTTTAATGGCTTTGGTAAGTTGTAAAATTGTTCCTAGTGTATAGGATAGTGCTAGTGTACTACATGGATCGCTGGCTGGCATGGACTCAGAAGGCCGAAGGGCCTGTTTCCGCCCTGTATCTCTAAAGTCCAAAGTCTAAAGGTCAGGTCATTTCAGTAAAAATTGCACTTTTTGTTCATATTTCTACATGGGCTCGATGATTTAGTTTCCTTTGTAGTGTGGAATTTATGTCAGGATTGCATCTGAAGCTTGAATTCTAGGCTGGATTTATTGCGATGTGAATACGTTCATGGACGTTTAGTAATCTTGGTTCTGTAGACCGTATGAAAGCACATATTAAAATGCACTTTCAGATGCTTCAACATGGTATCTATATCGCTCCTTTGGAAAGCCACATTCGGAACATTGCGCACTATTCCTACAAGCCTTTCTGGAATTGGCAATAACAAGATTATACAGCAGAGGAGATAACGAAGCATGTTTTACTTCATTAAAATGATTAACAGTTCTCTTCAGTAAATTCATGATTCATTAGCATTTCAGATCGAGTTCTGATGAAGGTCTTCAACTTAAACAGTTCACACTATTTCTCTTCCCACAGTTGTTGCCTGAACAGCTGACTTTTTCAGCATTTCCAACGTGTATTTTTTTTAGATTTTCAGCATCTGCAGATGTTTTAGAAACGTTAACAGGCCATTTGAAATGACAGGTAAATAGGACCAGGGACCAAAAATAATTTTGTTACCAAAACATCTTATGACACTTGCCTCAGAGCTGAATCTTATGAAGGTGATTAACTAAGAAGCTGCCGTACATGTGACAATAAACTAAACAAATCTAAACTAAACTAAAAAGTGGCATGGAAATTGCATTCACGACAACCAACAGCATTCACCATTCACCTTGATTAAAAAGTGGACCTTTAGTGACACCTTTCAGGGTGTCTTGCAGTGTCCAAGCAACATATTGTTAGAAACATAGAAACATAGAAAATAGGTGCAGTAGTAGGCCATTCGGCCCCTCGAGCCAGCACCGCCATTCAATATGATCATGGCTGATCATCAGAAATCAGTACCCCGTTCCTGCTTTCTCCCATATCCCTTGATTCTGTTAGCCCTGAGAGCTATATCTAACTCTCTCTTGAAAATATCCAGTGAATTGGCCTCCACTGCCTTCTGTGGCAGAGAATCCCACAGATACACAATTCTCTGTCGTTACCGCATCGGGTTTTCGAGGAGATGTGAATCTAATGCGAAATGACACACACACACACACACACACACACACACACATACACACACACACATACACAGTTTTAATAAGTACTAGACCAAGTGCAGACCCGTTGGGTCTGTTCCTCCAACGCGCGGTTGCGGGGGGGGGGGGAGGGGGGCGGCATGTGGCGTCACACACACTAACCACACCCACACACACCCTAACTACCCCCCTGCACACAAGCTGATATTATATTAATATTATTAATTTGCTCCTTTTACCCCATAACCGCCCTATCCACTGACGCATAGCCCCCAACTCGCAGGCGCATCTAGAGAGGGAGGGGAGGAGGTAGAGAGTGAGGGCAGAGAGAGAATGGGGATAGACAGAGAGAGAGGGGCAGACAGAAGGGCAAGAGACAGAGGGAAATGGGGGTGGAGGGGAGGAGGCGAGGGAGGGTGGGTGAGGGTGGGGGAGGAGGGGAAGAGAGAGGTGGGAGAGAATGAAAGGGGGGCTGGAGGGTGAGGGAATGGGTAGTGTGAGGGTGAGGTGATGGTAGGGGGTCAGGGGGTGGGGTGAGTGGGAGTGGGTTGAGCTTATGTCCTTGGTTTATAGTTGGTTGCATGAGCTATTCTTTTTTTTCTCTCTGCTCTTTTTTTCTCTCTTTTTGTCTCTCTCTCTTTTTCTCTCTCTTCTTTTCGTGCTCTTTCTCTCTCTCTCTTCTCTCTCTCTCTGTTTTCTCGCTCTTTTTTTCTCTCTCCTTTTTCTCTCTCTTCCTTCTTTCTTTCTTTCTCTCTCTCTCTCTTTTCTTCTTCTCTCGTTCTTCTCTCTGCGTTTTTCTCGTCCTTTCTCTCTTCGTCTCTCTCTTTCTCTCTCTCTTCTTCTTTCTCTCTCTTTTCGCGCTGCAGATCTAGTCTGTTTTCGCCACCTGTCCCCCAAAAAATAAGGTTTTTATTAATTAAAAAAAAAAAGAATAAAATACAAATAATGAGTTCATTTCATATAGGCTGCGGGAATATACAGGTTCTCTACTCTTGCAACCTTCGGGATAAGACTGGGAACCCTGAGTTGCCTGAAAGTCTATAGAAGTACTGATATAAATGATATTAACAGAAACATAGTAGCATCGAAAGGATACGTTCATTCACTGTCCCTCAGGGTACCATGAAGTCATGGTGCCCTCAGTAAAAACTACTGATATACATAAGGGCAGAACCTCTGGGGGGGTCTTGGTGTGGTACAAAGAAGAACTAGACAGTCACATTACATCAATAAAACAGGGGAAATCACATATATGGTTGAAATTAGATTAAAAAATTGGAATAATTGGAAAAGATATATATCTATGTGCCACCTACATATCCCCAACAGAATCGCCATATTTTGAAGAGGATATATTTGAAACTCTCCACAGGGAAATCAATCATTTCCAGGCCCAGGGAAATGTGCTACTATGTGGAGACCTGAATGCAAGGACCGGATGTGAACCCGACTCCATAGACCCACAGGGCAACAACCATGTGTTCGGTCAAACCCCCTTGTATGTCACACCAACTATCATTAACCGAAACAACCTTGACTGTGAAATAAATAAAAGTGGTAGAGAGGTAGTGCATCTCTGTCGAGCCTTGGGCCTGTACATAGTTAATGGTCGGCTCAGAGGGGACTCGCTGGGAAGGTTTACATATTCCTCAGCTCTTGGGTCTAGCGTGGTAGACTACGCAATTACTGACATAGACCCCTGCACTATCAGTGCATTCACTGTTAGGCAGCAGTCCCCTCTTTCAGACCATAGTCAAATCAACGTGTACCTAAAATTTAATGTTCAAACTAAAGATGTAAAAAAGGAACCCAGTAAGCTGTATAAACTAAATCAGACTTACAAATGGGCTTCAGATAGTGGAGATAAATTCATCATGGCCCTGAAATCACCCGATCTCCCAAATAAAATACTGAAATTCAAGACAAACCCATATGAGACTACTAGAGATGGTGTAAACATGGCTATGAATGACATTAATATGATCTTTCACAAGGCAGCTATCAAAGCTGACGTGAAAGAAGAGAAAATGTATCAAAAAACACAACCATGAAAAATGGTTCGACCATGAGTGTAAAAGTGTCAGAAAAGACCTGAGAACAATATCGAACCAAAAACACCGTCAACTAAACACCCCAGACTTACGTATTAGATATAATGAAACTCTTAAAAGGTATAAACACACAATTAGGAACAAAAGACAAAATGACACTCACAAGAGACTTGAAGAAATTGAAAATTCCATAAATCAAAACCAATTTTGGGATATGTTGAATAACCTGAGCACAACAAAACTACAAACACTACCAATTCAAGACGGTGATATCTGGAGAGCACACTTCAAAAATCTATATAAAGACATCCCAATAAATAAAATGAACTCAAATTATTTCCATATCAAAGAAAAACTCCAAACACTAGAAACAGTAATTAAAGATTATCAAAACCCTCTTGATTCCCCAATTACTTTGGAAGAACTGACCATAAAAATAAAATCTCTCCACTCAATGAAAGCCTGTGGTCCAGACAGCATCAAAAATGAAATGCTCAAGTACAGCACTCCGGAGATGCAGGACATAGTGCTTAGGCTGTTCAACATCATACTACGTTCAGGTTATTTCCTTGATATTTGGTGTCAAGGGCTTATTTCACCCATTTATAAAAGTGGAAACAAATTAGACACAAATAATTATCGTGGCATCTGTCAGTAGCTGCCTAGGGAAGTTATTCTGCAGTATCATAAATAACAGAATGCAGGATTTCCTTAACAAACACAACATTCTCAGTAAAAACCAAATTGGCTTCCTCCTAAAACACCGTACCACTGACCACATTAATACCCTCCACACTCTCATTGAAAAACATGTACACCAAGCGAAAAATGGAAAAATATTTGCCTGTTTTATTGACTTTGAGAAAGCATTTGACTATTTGGCATGAAGGGCTCTATTACAAACTCCTCGGCTGTGGTATAGGAGGAAAGGTATATGACCTTATCAAATCAATGTATCTGAATAATAAATGTGGCGTTAAAATTGGGGACAAATGCACTGATCTCTTCGCCCAGAGAAGAGGCGTCCGGCAAGGCTGCAATTTGAGCCCGACACTGTTTAATGTATATATCAACGATTTGGCAGTAAAGTTGGACCAGAGCACAGCGCCAGGCCTCTGTCTTCTGGACGGAGATGTAAAATCCCTGTTTTATGCGGATGACTTGGTTCTGCTGTCCCCCACAGAACAGGGACTGCAGCAACAGTTGGACCTACTTGATGAGTACTGCCAAAAATGGGCCCTGGCAGTAAATCTAAAGAAAACCAACATCATGATTTTTCAGAAAAGACCCAGATGTCAGGAAGATAATTAGAATTTGCTCTCAATGGTATTGTTATCGAACACACTATGACCTATACTTACCTTGGTCTAACAGCATCATGGAACCTCAATATGGCAGTGAATGCACTAAAAGAGAAAGCTCGAAGAGCTCTGTATGCAATAAAAAGAAGATTTTACTTCGGAGTCACGTGAGTGACTACGTGAAGAACCCGCTCAGTGTGCAGGCGCGGCATTACGCCAGCAGTGCAACAGCGGCAGCGGGAGTTATGCGCTCCCGCAACAGAGAAACGGACCGTCAGGTGAGTATCCTGAGGTCGGGTTTCTTTTACAGGGGAGCCCCTTTTTCTGCTTGTGTTTTACAGGCAGAGAAAAAGGCTCTGGAACAAAACTGTCCCCCGTTCGAGGAGGAACGTTTCCCGTCGGGGGGAAGGGGGGCAGCAACAGGCGGTAGGAGCGACCCCGTTGTTCCGCAATTCCCCGACACCGTGCCGAGCCAAAGCCGATCTAGCGGGCTGGATGTATAGCCACCCGAAGAGGCATCCGGCAGGTGTCCCGATTTGGGACGGGACGTCTCTCCACCCGCACGGGGGGAGAGAGAGCCGCCTGAGCCGCTGGAGCGGCTCTCGGAGCAGGTGCTGCGAGCGCGCTGGCTTTGAGGGGCGCTCATCGTCTACTACAAGGCACAAAAGCTCCAGAAGAAGGTGGTAGGAACATTTACTGGGCGTTCCGCGCTATCCCCACGCCGCGCCGAAGCCAGTCCCGCTAGTGCCTGAGCTGCGGGCTGGATGTTCAGCCATCCGAAGAGGCATCCAGCCGTTGGCTTCCGACTTGTCGGAGGGGACGTCTCTCCACCCGCATGGGAGAGAGACAGCCGCCTGAGCCGCTGGAGCGGCTCCTGGAGCAGGAGCTCCTGTGAGACACGCTACGTGAGGGGCAGTCTCGCTGGAGGGTTCAGGCATACCCTCCACAGTGCCTAGGCACTGCCCATCGCTTCCTCCTTAGTGTGGTTAGCTTTGGGGTGACCAGTGGCTGGGCTGGTCATGAAGAGGGGTCACTGGCTGAACAATATCGGGAGTATGCTTGAGGTACAGGATCAGGAAGAGCTGCTGGGTGTGGCCGCTATGTGGCTCCACCACTAGCGAGATGGCTTTTCAGTCTTAACTGATGGCCAGCTTACTACCTGTCTTTTCCAAAAAACCTCTCCAAGACAGGTAGCCATGAGGCGTTGGTTTTATCACGCATCCCCTAAATTGCATTTACTCAAAGTGCCCGCCATTATTGGGGGATACATTGAGCAGCGCATTTAACCTAAATATTTTAAAAATGCATTTGGTACCTTGACGTCGGCTATCATGTCCACCTGCTCATTCCAGAAGGGCAGGGTAGTATGGCAAAACACCTGACCCTACTGTTCAACGGTATACCTCATAACTTCTGAAATGAACTCACAAACCTGCCCTCAATCTATGAAATTAACAGGACTGTGAGAACGCCGACCTCACAAGCACAGATCCTGCTACCTGGCACTTACCAAACCAGTCCTAAAAAACTGGACGAAGTGTTCAAACTATTCGGCACAAGAGGGCAGAGTCTGGAATGAGCACCACACTAAACCAGACAGCAGTACCTCTACGTGTCCACCAGGGGCGTCTACCTCATGGTACTGGTGAAAGCTCGGGGCCTGCATGCCAAACCCGTAGCATTTTAGGCCACGGCCCAGAGCAGGCCTCAGGGGAAAATGCGCCACCCCCCAACAAACATCGTCCCTACAAGAACAAGGAACCAGAAACCGAAGAAAACAACAATGAAGACAGATAAGTATGGTTCCTACCATCACATAAAGGTTAAGGGTTGTACTAACAAGGGGTGGATGAATCACGCCTGGTTAGGAAGCTATCACTCTTGGTAGTTATATACCAAAAAATAAATACAAGGGGAATAGAATTAATATCTTGCCACCAATTCAGCAAGCACCCCAAGTGGTCTACCCTCCCACGATGGTGAATGTCGCACCATCGTTGATAAACCACTTGAGTATTTCACCAGGTATACCCATTCATGGGATTTGTAACTACTACCATGGATCCAAGGATACTTTATGGTAGACATCGACCTTGAAGATGCACACTATTCAGTACCTTCTCATATAAGTTTTGGATATACCGCAATTACCTGGATGGAGTAACCATGATGAGCGTTGCGGCATTTAAGTCAAAGTTATCCAGAATCAACTAGCCCTGACACTTAGAAACATTCCGTCATGGCATGTCTATATATTAACGACAAACTATCCTTGGATACAGCTTTAGCTGCATCGTTTCTCGGCCTTTTGGCTAAGATCAAGTGTAGTATCTGTTCTTATCAGTTTAATATCTGATACGTCCCTTATCTAGGGACCATATATTAAATTGAATTTGGAACAGGGAGATGGAATAGGGGCTTGCTCCGTCCACTCCACGCATCGACCCAGTATTGCAGTGCCTCTGGGAACGGTGCACAAAATATATATCCAGATATTTACGTTGACCATCCACAATGTTGTTATCTGGTATTCATTAAGACTATCAGTCATGGTGCATTAACCACCAATCAACTACGTGGCAAAGTAATTGGGATATAGCAGCATTACCAGCTACTGAACTTTGTACCTTTCCTATGAGCTGAGATACTAGTGTTCAAAACTATCTCCATACCTGTAATATGGGGGCAAATGGATTAATCTGTAGTGTTATCATGGAATTTATCGGCAGGAAGGATTATGGTTGTACACTTCCACCTGTTTTGAGTAACATCTTATGTGTCCTGATGTGTTACTGAGCTTGTAATACTTAATTGCCAATATGAATTGACTTAAACATATTATATATTAACTTACTTAATTCTAGTGAAGCATTTGCTCAGTAATCCACCAAATTTGCATGTTCGTTTATAAGATAACAACATCAGTGGTGGCATATACCAAACCACTTGGGCGGAGAACATCGATATTAGGTGACAATTTATTAACAATTGGAAACCGTATGTCGTCAAACATGTTTGACCATCAGTAACTCACCTATCAGGTGAGCTAAATACTGTAAACATACATTTAAACCAAAATATTTGCTGAAATCACTAAGCAATATGGACACCAGATATCGATTCCTTATATCCAATTAAATCACCACGTACTAACTTACGTCACATGAAACCAATCTCAAGGCAGCGGCAATGGAGACATTCCCGCGTATTGAGGGGTGGGGGGAACCTAATCTCTATGTTTTCCTTTCCTTCTACCTCTTCAATAGGTACTACGGCTTCATCAGTCGGGTACTACGCAAATTACAGTGGACCAAGTCCACAAGCATGGTTCCCAGTGACCTCGACATGGTCATTAAAAGAATTGCAGAATTGGGAAGACCATTGCTGTGCTTGGATCAGCAGCACTATCAACCTGATGACAGCATTCCGTCACATATCCTAGGGAACATACCTGAGGAGCATCAAGAAATGGTACACTGTTTTCCAAAACAGGAATTACACATTCAACTATAACAAAAAACTGTACTGGAGCTCCTGGCAGGTCTTCACCACAATGAAGGACATGTTCTGTTAGCCTACTCAACTTGGGTACCGCTCACTGTGATCAGATACAGGAGAGGTATATCAATCCATTCCCCAGAAATAGGTACACCCAAATTGGGATGTCAGTGAAATCCTGACATACCTTAGGGGATGATCACCAGCCAGGTCACTCACCCTGGAACAGCCTACCCTGAAGATGGACATGCTGGTGGCCTTACATCACACAAAGAGCCAGCTCTCCCATCT